>NW_011500799.1:23334-29236 GCF_000495115.2 Populus euphratica | reverse complement strand
GATAATAACAAATGTCAAGGTTAGAGGTTCCACTAATGGTATGTCAAACAAGTATAGTATAAATTCTTATTATTCTATTGGAAACCACACACAAAGGAGGTTCCGATCAGATTATAGATTGTTAACATGATTACATTAGTCATGTTGTTCGATTAATGCTAATACATGTAAATCTTGTCAAACATTCATGATTATAACTTATGTTAACAACAAATCAAGTTCTTTTCATAGCTTAGGTGTCGGTTATACCATACAGTATGAACTATGAAAGTGCCAAGCATTTGTTGTACCAAGTGTTATACAACATAAATCAAGATTAGTCATTTACCAAGCAAAGTATTAAAGAGTGAACAAGATAACAAATACAAAACATGTTAGTATCAAACATTAAAGCCCATACACTATACTTATTCTTACACCATTAGTGTAACCTTTTCACCTTGATATAATAAACTTAGCTAAACATAATGAAAGAAAGAAAAATAAATAAACAAGATAAGAACATAAATAAGATAAGAGTTAACTAAGTAAAGGAAAGGAAATGAAAGGCATAAACTTGATATTAATGAAAGCAAAGCATAAACATTACAAAAAATACAAAGAGAGAAAGTAAGAGCATGATCTTGATCTGGAAACCAAGATGCCTAAATGCATGGCAAATGCCTCCTTTTATAGGCCAAAATTGGGAACTATTGATTTGATGACTAATTGACGCATAGGTGGCCAACTCTTAACTTGGTGACAATCCTTATCTTCTTTTGTCTACCCAAAACATCATTGATAACGTCAAAATTGGAAACACTTGAAAACATGAAAGTTGTAGAAAATTATCTCCGCTTGCTTGTGTAAAACATTCAGATCATTTCAATTTCTAGAACTCTAGATATGGCCAAAATACTGAACAGTGCTCGGGCTGGAGGACAGATTCGGACTTCTTTGTTGTTGCTCCAATTTGAACTTGAAAATGAACTTTTTAGATCTTGAGCTCCATATGAAAGTTGTAGGCCTATGTCTTACCTTTCCATCCATATAAAGTAGGCCTAAATCTAAGATCTACAACTCTAGATATAATCCAATTACTAAATAGTGTTCCGGTTTAGACTACACCGCCATCTCTTTTCTAAGTTTGGTCATCTCTTTGTCCTTTCAATTTCAGTTCTTAAATTCATCAATCAATCCTTTCATTTATGTGATAGGCCTGCATTTAAAATGAACATTTACCATAAATTAAAGGTATCTTATATTATTAGATATATTATTATAAAATATGCTTTAGTTAAGGAGTTATTGATACTTCAAGAGCAAAATGATGATATAAAACCTTCATAAAAATACACTTTTAAGTATCAATCACAGATCAAAAGTTATCGCCCTTTTTAGCCACACCTCAAGTCTGGCTGACCAGACCTCGTCTACAGCGAGTACCGATTCCATAACAACCCTAAGGAACATGGCCTATGGAAACTTGTGTAAGAAGTTGAGCGCAATCCAATGGTAGGTTCAAAAGTTATAGCTGTTTTAAGCCGCTAATCAAGTTTGGTTGACAAGACCTCCTCGTCACGGAGTAGCAATCCCAGAGCAACCCCAATAAAAATGGTGTCCCCCCACTCATATAAAAAATTAAGCGTGATCTAACAATCAGATCAAAAGTTATGGCCCTTCGAAGATCCTACTCAAGTCTTGCTGACCAGACCTACTCGTTACAGAGTAGCGATTCCAAAGCAACACTGATGAAAATGGCGTTCCCTAAATAGTATAAAAATTTAAGCGCGATCCGACCATCGGATCAAAAGTTATGGCCTTTTTTAGTCACTTCTAAAGTCTGGCTGACCAGACCTCCTTGTTGTGGAGTAGCAATTCTAGAGCAACCATGACGATAACAGTGTTCCCCAACTAGGATAAAAATTTAAGCACGATACAATATTCAGATCAAAAGTTATGGCCCTTTTTAGCTTCTCCTCAAGTTTGGCCGACCAGACCTCCTCTGCATCGAGTACCGATTCCATAACAACCCCAAGGATCACGGCATATGGAAACTCATGTATGAACTTGAGCGCGATCCAATGGTAGTTTCAAAACTTATGGCCCTTTTAAGCCACTAATCAAGTTTGGCCGACAAGACCTCTTCGTCATGGAGTAGCAATTCCAAAGCAACCCCGATTAAAACGGTGTTCCCCCACTCGTATAAAAAATTAAGCGTGATTTAATGATCAGATAAAAAGTTATGGCCCTTCGAAGCTGCTACTCAAGTCTTATCGACCATACCTCCTCATCACAGAGTAGCAATTCTAAAGCAACCCTGATGAAAATGGCGTTCCCCAAGTAGTATAAAAATTTAATCGCGATCTAACCATGAGATCAAAAGTTATGGCCCGTTTTAGCCGTTACTAAAGTCTAGCTAACCAGACCTCCTTGCCACGAGTAGCGATTCTAGAGCAACCACGATGATAATGACGTTTCCTAATTGGGATAAAAATTTGAGCATGATCTAACCATCGAATCAAAAGTTATGAATTTTTTTATCCGCTACTTACGTCTGGCCAACCAGACCTCCTCATCACCGAGTACCGATTCCATAACATCCCCATGGAAAATGGCCAATGGAAACTTGTGAAAACATTTGAGTGCGGTCTAAAGGTCTGATAAAAAGTTATGGTTTTCTGGTATTCGATTCCATAGCAACCCCGATGAAAATAGCGTTACCCAACTCGTATAAAAATTTGAACGCAATTCAACAATCAGATCAAAAGGTATTGCCCTTTTAAGCTGCTAATTAAGTGTGGCCGACCAGACCTCCTCATCATTGAGTACCGTTTCTATAGCATCCCCATGGAAAACGGCCTATGGATTCTAATGAAAACAATTAAAGGCAATCCAACAATTAGATCAAAAGTTATGGCCATTATAAGCTGGAACTCAAGTTTGGTTGACAAGATCTCCTCTGCACCAAGCACCGATTCCATAGAAAACCTAAAAAACATGGCTTATAGAAACTCGTGTAAGAATTTGAGCGTGATCCAATGGTCAGTTCAAAAGTTATGGCCCTTTTAAGCCACTACTCAAGTCTGGTCAACCAGACCTCCTCGTCACGGAGCAACGATTCCAAAGCAACTCCATAAAAATAGAGTTCACCAACTAATATAAAAATTTGAGAGCGATCTAACCATCAGATCAAAAGTTATAGCCCTTTTTATCCACAACTCAAGTCTTGTAGGTCGATTCTATAGCATGCCCATGAAAAATGGCCTATAGAAACTTTTGTAAAAATTTGAAAGGATTGATTGATGACTTTAAGAACTTAAATTGCAAGGGCAAAAAGATGACCAAAATTTGAACAGAGATGTCGGTGCAAGGATTGATTGATGACTTTAAGAACTTAAATTGCAAGGATAAAGAGATGGCCAAACTTAGAAAAGAGATGTCAGTGCAATCCAAACCGCAACACTGTTCGGTAATTGGGTCATATCTGGAGCTATAGATCTCAGATTTACGTCCACTTTATCTGGATGGAAAGATCAGACATAGGCCTACAACTTTCATATGGAGCCCAAGATCTAAAAAGGCCATTTTCAAGTCCAAATTGTAGCAACAACAAAGAAGCCGAATCTGTCCTCCAACCCGAGCACTGTTCAGTATTTTGGCCATATCTAGAGTTCTAGAAGTCCAAATGAGCTAAATTGTTTACACAAGATAACTGAGACAATTGCCCACAACTTTCATGTTTTTGAGTGGCTCCAATTGTGAATTTATCAATGACGTTTTGGGCAGATAAGAGAAGATAAGGATTGTCACCAAGTCAAGAGTTGGCCACCCACTTATCAATTAGTCATCAAATCAATAGTTCCCAATTTTGGCCTATAAAAGTAGGCATTTGCCATGCATTTAGGCATCTTGGTGTTCAAATCAAGATCATGCTCTTGCTTTCTCTCTTTGTATTTTTTGTAATGTTTATGCTTTACTTTCATTAATATCAAGTTTATGCCTTTCATTTCCTTGCATTTACTTAGTTCACTTTAATCTTATTCATGTTCTTATTTTGTTTATTTA
Organism: Populus euphratica; assembly: GCF_000495115.2. Taxonomy (NCBI): domain Eukaryota; kingdom Viridiplantae; phylum Streptophyta; class Magnoliopsida; order Malpighiales; family Salicaceae; genus Populus; species Populus euphratica. The sequence continues at coordinate 25,189 of NW_011500799.1, read as the reverse complement.
TTTTTCTTTCTTTCATTATGTCTAACTAAGTTTATTATGTCAAGGTGAAAAGGTTACACTAATGGTGTAAGAATAAGTATAGTGTAAAGTCAATATGAACTTTAATGTTTGATACTAACATGTTTTATATTTGTTATCTTGTTCACTCTTTAATACTTTGCTTGTTAAATGACTAATCTTGATTTATGTTGTATAACACTTGGTACAACAAATGCTTGGCACTCTCATAACCCATACTGTATGGTATATTCGACACCTGAGCTATGAAAGGAACTTGATTTGTTATTAACATAAGTTATAATCATGAATGCTTGACGAGATTTACAAGTATTAGCATTAATCGAATAAGATGACTAATGTAATCATGTTAACAATCTATAATCTGATTGGAACCTCCTTTGCGTGTGGTTTCCAATTGAATAATAAGAGTTTATAGTATAATTCTTTGACATACCATTAGTGAAACCTCTAACCTTGACATTTGTTATTATTATTGTTTAATCCTTACATTAATTTTCCATCTCCAAGTTCTCATCATCATCGTCTTCTTCTTTTTCTTTATTATTATTATTATTATTATTATTACTACTACTACTACTACTACTACTACTAGTATTATTATTATTATTATTATTATTATTATAGTTATTATTGTTATTGTCATTGTTGTTATTATTGTTAGTACTATTATTATTATTGTTGTTGTTATTATTGTTGTTGTTGTACTATTGTTGTTTATAATTTGTACAATTAACCTCCCTGTGGTTCGACCCCGGTCTTGCCGGGTTATTTATTACTTCGACACTCCTGCACTTACTTGGGAGAAGACATCAATCTTTTAGTCGTGTCAAGACGTATCTTAGTAGCCATTCTTAACAAGGTCTATTATAATACTTCTTGAAATATTCAGGTTTACAAACTCTCGCATTGTTATCACTTAATTCTGCTCATATACTTATTTAACATGTATTCTTAAACCTTAATTTACACACACACACTTTAACATATGATTGTGGGTTGCATATTGGATTATTACATTATTTATGTTCTTTTGTTAAAGGTAACAACTAAGGTAAAGAGATTGTATATAATTAAAAAAAAAAGAAAAAGAAAAAAAAAGAAAAAAAAATGATAATAATAAAAATATAGATAAGTTTGGTTTCGTAGCCTCCCTAACCTAAGCAATTAAGCCCGAAGGGATGTTTTAACACCTAATACCCTAAAGTCAACTGACTTGGGAGCTATTGGCCCAACGCTTGTTACATGGGTTGAGGCGAAAAGCTTAAGGAAATCAAACATTGCACTATCTGCATATCAGTATCTGCAACCCGAGTTAGCTCGTTACATGGGTTAAAGATGCATGGTGTTTTAAGTTATATGTATATATATTAAAAAAGTAAAAAAAGACAAAAATAATAACCTTAACCCAAGGAAGTTAACCTTAAACATTAGAACAAAAATTTTGTTTTCTTCCAAGAAAAGCGCTATAATTATGTGTTGATATGTTGAGCACAAAAGAAAGGTTTATGAATATCTTGTTAAGAGGTATTGAGCAGGTATATAAATTTAACGAGAGTTTGTTTATCTAGATAGATTAATGGAAGTTAAATGATGAATACCTTGCTTTCTGGAATTTGCAAATTATTTTTCTATTTTAACACTTTGATTACTAGGGACTAGTAATAAGCTGGTTGGGGGGTGTGATTAGTACTTAAAAGTGCATTTTTATCATGGTTTTATATCATTATTTTGCACTTGAAGTATCAATAACTCCTTAACTAAAGCATGTTTTATAATAATATATCTAATAATATAAGATACCTTTAATTTGTGGTAAATGTTCATTTTAAATACA
>NW_011500799.1:0-22558 GCF_000495115.2 Populus euphratica | reverse complement strand
TTATTATTATTATTATTATTATTATTATTACTATTGTTGTTGTTGTTATTGTTGTTTTATAATTGTTGTTTATAATTTGTACAATTAACCTCCCTGTGGTTCGACCCCGGTCTTGCCGGGTTATTTATTACTTCGACACTCCTGCACTTGGGAGAAGACATCAATCTTTTCGTCGTGTCAAGTTTTTGGCGCCGTTGCCGGGGAGGTAAGTTCTTGTATAAATTATAGTATTTATTTTATTTTCTCTTTTCACTTTTCTTGTATATAACTTTGTTTCTTTTTATTTTGTTTTCTTCCTCCTTCTTTTGCTTTCTTCTTCTTTTTTTATTTTATTCCTACACGTGCATGAGAGTGTGGTCACGTACATCAAGTGGTAGACTTTGTAGGGTATCCTCATCATTTTCAGAAAATATGGCCGAAGAAGATAATCAATCACTTCATAATGAGAATAATGAGAATAACCGTGCTAGAACACTTAGAGACCACATGAATCCCACAAGAACAAGTGCACCATCATGCATAGTTTTTCCTCCCGATGCATCTCATTTTAATTTTAAACCAGGTATTATTCAACTTTTACCTTCTTTTCATGGTTTAGAATTGGAAAATCCATACTTGCATTTAAGGGAATTTGAGGAGATCTGCAACACATATAATAATTTAAATTGTAGCATGAACACCATCAGATTAAAACTTTTTCCTTTTTCATTAAAAGATAAAACTAAAACATGGCTACAAAATTTGAGACCAGGATCCATTCGTGCTTAGGATGAAATGCACCAACAGTTTTTAAAGAAGTTTTTCCCATCTCAGAGAACAAACTCTTTCAAAAGACAAATCACTACTTTCACTTAAAAACCAGGAGAAACATTTTACCAATGTTGGGATAGGTATCGAGACTTGCTTAGTACTTGCCCTCATTATGGTTTTGAAACATGGAGATTGGTTTTACATTTATATGAAGGGTTAACACCTAAAGATATGCAAATGGTTGAATTGATGTGCAATGGAACTTTTGAAGATAAAGACCCTGATGAAGCAATGAAGTACTTAGACTTGTTAGCTGAAAATGCTCAAAATTGGGACACTGCGGGTACTTATAAGGCTCCGAGTAAAACTCAACCTCATACATCTAGTGGAGGTATGTACAACCTTAGGGAAGATCATGACCTTCAAGCCAAGTTTGCATTTTTAGCTAGAAAAGTCAAGGCACTAGAATTGAAAAGGAGTGGTCAATTAAAATCTGTTGAAAACATTGTGTGTCAAATCTGTGAAACAAACGAACACTCAACCAACGATTGTCCAACCTTGCCTTCTTTTAAGGAATGTCTCCATGAACAAGCCCATGCTTTAAACAGTTTCCAAAGGGTCAACCACAAGCCATACTCCCAAACATACAACCATGGTTGGAGATATCACCAAAATTTTAGTTGGAAGAGTGACAATACACAAACTTCACAACCATAGTTTCAAGCACACCATAATTTCCAAAATTATTATGGATATGCACCTCCTTGTGCTCCACCTCCTATAAGAAATTTTGAGGAAACTTTGTATGCATTCATTGAAAAGCAAGAGACAATCAACACTCAACTTGCTCAAAACATAACAAATTTTAAAGATACTGTTGCAATATTCACATCTGCTCTTAGTTTTCAAGAGAAACGTAAGTTTCCATCTCAACCACAGCAAAATCTCAAGGGTCAATACAATGCAAATGCAAGTAGTCTTGGAAGTCAACACATGGATCAAGTCAAATTAGTCATCACGTTTTGTAGTGGTAAGGTTATTCAAAAACCAATTCTTGAACCTTGTGAGAAAGATGATGAGTCAATCTCTAAGGGTAAGGAAGAGGTTGAATCTGAACATTGCAAAGAAAAGACTGATTTCCCACCAGCACTTCCATTTCCTCATGCCATGACCAATCAAGAAGAAATCGAGGATGAAAAAGGCACCGAAAATGTTGATGCGAATCTTTTATCAAAAGTGACAACAAATTTGACACCCAACATCACACCAATTGATGATTACTTTCCTGATAAATCTCTACTTTCTCTTAATTCAATGCCTTGGTTTGCTAAAAATATCAATTTTCTTGCTTCAAGATTTTTGCCAGCTGATTGTGCATCAAAAGTGTCATTAAGTCTCTTATTTTACATATGTATTTATTGTTTTTATTTGGTTGTTTTTATAATAATTGATGTGTTTTTTAGTAATGAAGTTTGTTTTAATGTTTTGATAGGTTTTTGGAGCTTAAATGAATTAATTCAGAAAATTCAACGTCGGAATTCAGAAAAAAGAATTGAAGAGACATTTAGTTGAAGATTGAAGCAAATCTTGGTTCAAATAAGTGCTCAAAATTTGTCCCAAAAATCAATTCTATTCCAATTCTAGAAAAGAATATCATATGATTTATTTCAAGCCCAAACTTGCCTTATGTTGTGTGCAAATTTCAACCATTAAACACTCAAGGTTTCAATGTCAATCTTAGCCCAAATAATAAGTACATTTGTATACTTATTTGATGCTCAAATTCAGCCCAAATTCAGCCCCAAATCAACCCTAAATCAACCCCAAATCAACCCAAACACAATCCATGATCTTACATGTCCACACAACAAATAACAATTGATTTATTTTGGGTAATCCATTGATCCAAGAAGGAAAGCACATGGATGGAAAGCTGGAGGGGATATTTTAACATTATTTTGGGTCAAAAATAAGAAGGAGACACCTCATAAATGAGGAAGAAAAACGTGCACCAAAGTAGTTGTAAAGCTGTCTTGATTTGATTTTTCAGAAAACCTTTCGGTGTTTTGCCCATAACTTTTGACGCAGGTGTCCAAATGAGCTGTTCTTTAATGATCTGGAAAGGTGACAGAATTTCCTATAAATATGTCTCTAATAGACTTCTCGAAAAAAAGCTTCTAAGAGGGTCGAATTGCTGTCCAAAGTTAGAGTCAGATTTGTGTCAGAATTTTTTCTGAAATTGTATTGTGTTCTTCTTTATAGATTTCGGTTCTTTAGTTTGTAAAACTTATTATTTCAGTTGGATTCAAGTTCTTTCATGTTTATTGAAGTGTTCTTATATATAATCATGGTTGGCTAAACTCTTTCTTGAATCCAAATCAAGGATAATGGTGATTGAGGTGAGTTCTTTAGGATATGAATGAATCTTAATGTTTATCTTCTTATTTTCTTCATGAATGATTTATTATTGTAAAGAAATTTTAGAAATCATTTAGGTAATGTTATAATCTTGAATTTTTATGCATAAACTTTAGTTTTGGTATAGAGATTGCTTGATTCAATGTCTTACTTAATATGAAAGTATTTGTTCATTCTTAAGCAATAATCAATCTTCATCTTTCTAATCTTCATTGTAATATCTTCTGATCTAATATCACCATCGTTGATATTAGGTTGAGTTATCTTATATATGTTGAAGAAATCACCAATACATCACCATTAAAATTGATTTGGACCAAGACTTACTTTTTCTTGTCATTTAAAATCTATTTACATTTTTTTTTATCTTTAAAAACAAATCCATCAATTATTTTCAACCAAGTTATTTGTTAATTTAATTTCTCTTGAGTTTTTTTTGTTACTTAGCTTAATTTCCAGATCTAGCTCTCTGTGGATATGACCTCGATCTTACCGAGTTAATTGCTACATCGCACACTCGTGCACTTGCGAGTTAAAACAAGCCGATCATAAAAAGCGGTCAAGCACCAGCTCATTGGAGTACTGAACACAAAAGAAATTTTTTTAGCAACGTGCAAAATTTTTATTGGGATGACCCTTACTTATTTTATTATTGTCCTGATCAAATATTTCAAAAATGCATTCTCGACAATGAGGTAAGTAATTTCATTAAATTTTGTCACTCTAAGGCATGTAGGGATCATTTCTCGTCAAAAAAGAGAATTGTAGAAATCTTACAAAGCGGATTTTACTGGCCCACCATATTCAAGGAATCACATGCATCCCGCAAATCTTGTGAAAATTGTCAAAAGGTGGGATTTATTTCAAAACACAGAAAGTCTTTAGATAATCTTCTATTGACTCTTAAGTCTCATCATAGTCGAGATACGCATCGTGCAATTCATGACTTATGAACCCATTTTCATAAAGAACATGCTTGTCATAGTCTTGGGAATTTGACTAAAAAAGACCCTGTTTGCCAATTTTTAAGAAAACTAGATGGGAAGCCTATCCCCGACCCATAGAGGGCATTTAAGTCGTTCTTGGACGTAAAACCAAGGGAAGATGTGAGCCACAATCACAACTACCTGTACATACACATGCTTTTTCAAAAGTAAATAAATAAAGAGAGAGAGAGAGAGAAAGAGTGAGACTCTAGCTGGCCTACATATAGGTGATATGATTGCCTTTCTAATTTCTAATCTATAAAACCCTCTCTTCCTTCCTTTCATTTCTACTCAACCTATACATTCAACAAATACAGAAGTGTGTAGAAATGGCAAGTTTCTCAGGTCATCATATAAGAAATATTTGTGTTTTCGATGGATCTAGTCTTGGGAAAGAAAAGGAGTTTTTAGAATCAGCCAATCATTTTGGTCAGGTGCTAGCTGAGAGAAAGATTCATTTAGTGTATGGGGGAGGCAGTCTTGGGTTAATGGGAGGTGTGCCAGTAGCTGCATTTTTAGGAGGTAGTCAAGTTTTGGGGGTCGTCCCCGAAGCTTTAGCACAAGGAGACATCATTGAAAAAACAATTGGAGAGGAACTTCAGGTCTCCACAATGTCGGCTCGAATGAATACAATGTTTAACCATGTTGATGCCTTCATTGCTTTACTAGGTGGTCTAGGTACATTGGAAGAGATCTTTCATATTTCCTCTTGGGCTCAACTGCACATTTACCATAAATCCATAGGTTTGTTAAATGTTAATGGTTATTATGATAAGTTGTTGTCTTTTCTTGATCATGCTGTGGAACAGGAATTTCTAACATCTTCTCCACAATGTTTGAAACTAACATGTTTTATATTTGTTATCTTGTTCACTCTTTAATTCTTTGCTTGTTAAATGACTAATCTTGATTTATGTTGTATAACACTTGGTACAACAAATGCTTGGCACTTTCATAGTTCATACTCATGAATGCTTGACGAGATTTACAAGTACTAGCATTAATCGAATAAGATGACTAATGTAATCATGTTAACAATCTATAATCAGATTGGAACCTCCTTTGTGTGTGGTTTCTAATTGAATAATAATAGTTTATACTATACTTGTTTGACATACCATTAGTGGAACCTCTAACCTTGACATTTGTTATTATAATTGTTTAATCGTTACATTAATATTCCATCTCAAAGTTCTTATTATTATTAGTACTAATACTACTACTACTACTACTAGTAATATTATTATTATTATTATAGTTATTATTGTTATTGTCATTGTTGTTATTACTGTTATTACTATTATTATTGGTGTTGTTATTATAGTTGTTGTTGTTATTATTATTGTTGTTGTTATTATTGCTATTATTGTTATTTATAATACTTGTTTATAATTTGTACAATTAACCTCTCTGTGGTTCGTCCCCGGTCTTGCCGAGTTATTTATTACTTCGACACTCCTGCACTTGGGAGAAGACATTAATCTTTTCGTCGTGTCAAGTTTTTGGCGACGTTGCTGGGGAGGTATGTTTTGTATAAATTATAATATTTATTTTATTTTCTCTTTTCACTTTTCTTGTATATAACTTTGTTTCTTTTCTCTTGTTTCTTCTTCTTTTGTTTTCTTTTTCCTTTTATTCTATTCCTACACGTGCATGAGAGTGTGGTCACGTACATCAAGTGGTAAACTTTGTACGGTATCCTCATCATTTTCAGAAAATATGGCCGAAGAAGATAATCAATCACTTCATAATGAGAATAATGAGAATAACCGTGCTAGAACACTTAGAGACCACATGAATCCCACAAGAACAAGTGCACCATCATGCATAGTTTTTCCTCCCGAAGCATCTCATTTTAATTTTAAACCAGGTATTATTCAACTTTTACCTTCTTTTCATAGCTTAGAATTGGAAAATCCATACTTGCATTTAAGGAAATTTGAGGAGGTCTGCAACACATATAATAATTTAAATTGTAGCATGAACACCATCATATTAAAGCTTTTTCCTTTTTCATTAAAAGATAAAGCTAAAACATGGCTACAAAATTTGAGACCAGGATCCATTCGTGCTTGGGATGAAATGCACCAACAGTTTTTAAAGAAGTTTTTCCCATCTCACAGAACAAACTCTTTCAAAAGACAAATCACTACTTTCACTCAAAAACCAGGAGAAACATTTTACCAATGTTGGGATAGGTATCGAGACTTGCTTAGTACTTGCCCTCATCAAGGTTTTGAAACATGGAGATTGGTTTCACATTTCTATGAAGGGTTAACACCTAGAGATAGGCAAATGGTTGAATTGATGTGCAATGGAACTTTTGAAGATAAAGACCCTGATGAAGCAATGGAGTACTTAGACTTATTAGCTGAAAATGCTCAAAATTGGGACACCGCGGGTACTTATGAGGCACCGAGTAAAACTCAACCTCATACATCTAGTGGAGGTATGTACAACCTTAGGGAAGATCATGACCTCCAAGCCAAGTTTGCATCTTTAGCTAGAAAAGTCGAGGCACTAGAATTGAAAAAAAGTGGTCAACTAAAATCTGTTGAAAACATTGTGTGTCAAATCTGTGAAACAAATGAACACTCAACCAACGATTGTCCAACCTTGCCTTCTTTTAAGGAATGTCTCCATGAACAAGCCCATGCTTTAAACAATTTCAAAAGGCCCAATCATAACCCATATTTGCAAACATACAATCCTGGTTGGAGAAATCACCCAAATTTCAGTTGGAAGAGTGACAATGCACAAACTTCACCACCACAGTTTCAAGCACACCATAATTTCCAAAATTCCCATAGATATGCACCTCCTTATGCTCCACCTCCTACAAGAAATTTTGAGGAAACTTTGTATGCATTCATTGAAAAGCAAGAGACAATCAACACTCAACTTGCTCAAAGTGACACGACTAAAAGATTGATGTCTTCTCCCAAGTGCAGGAGTGTCGAAGTAATAAATAACCCGGCAAGACCGGGGTCGAACCACAGGGAGGTTAATCGTACAAATTATAAACAATTATAAACAACAACAATAACAACAACAATAATAGTAATAACAATAATAAAAATAACAATAACAACAACAATAATAATAATAACAATAATAATAATAATAATAATAATAATAATAATAAAGAAAAAGAAGGAGAAGAAGAACAAGAAGAACAAGAAGGTGAGAACTTTGAGATGGAATATTAATATAAGGATTGAACAATGATAATAACAAATGTCAAGGTTAGAGGTTCCACTAATGGTATGTCAAACAAGTATAGTATAAACTCTTATTATTCAATTGGAAACCACACACAAAGGAGGTTCCAATCAGATTATATATTGTTAACATGATTATATTAGTCATCTTATTCGATTAATGCTAATACTTGTAAATCTCGTCAAGCATTCATGATTATAACTTATGTTAACAACAAATCAAGTTCCTTTCATAGCTCAGGTGTCAGTTATACCATACAGTATGGGCTATGAAAGTGCCAAGCATTTGTTGTACCAAGTGTTACACAACATAAATCAAGATTAGTCATTTAACAAGCAAAGTATTAAAGAGTGAACAAGATAACAAATATAAAACATGTTAGTATCAAACATTAAATTTCATATTAAGTTTACACTATACTTATTCTTACACCATTAGTGGAACCTTTTCACCTTGACATAATAAACTTAGCTAGACATAATGAAAGAAAGAAAAATAAATAAACAAAATAAGAACTTAAATAAGATAAAACTTAACTAAGTAAATGAAAGGAAATGAAAGGCATAAACTTGATATTAATGAAAGCAAAGCATAAACAATACAAAAAATACAAAGAGAGAAAGGAAGAGCATGATCTTGATCTGGAAACCAAGATGCCTAAATGCATGGCAAATGCCTCCTTTTATAGGCCAAAATTGGGAACTATTGATTTGATGACTAATTGATGAGTGGGTGGCCAACTCTTGACTTGGTGACAATCCTTATCTTCTCTTGTCTACCCAAAACATCATTGATAACGTCAAAATTATAGCCACTTGAACATGAAATTTGTAGGCAATTGTCTCAGCTTTCTTGTGTAAAAACTTCAGCTCATTTGGACTACTAGAACTCCAGATATGGCCAAAATATTGAATAGTACTCAGGCTGGAGGATAGATTCAGACTTATTTGTTATTGCTACAATTTGGACTTGAAAATGGCCTTTTTAGATCTTGGGCTCCATATGAAAGTTGTAGGCCTATGTCTTACCTTTCCATCCATATAAAGTAGACCTAAATCTGAGATCTATAGCTCCAGATATGACCCAATTACCAAACAGTGTTCCGGTTTGGATTACGCCGACATCTTTTTTCTAATTTTGGTCATCTTTTTGCCCTTGCAATTTAAGTTCTTAAAGTCATCAATCAATCCTTTCATTTATGTGATAGGCCTGCATTTAAAATGAACATTTACCCCAAATTAAAGGTATCTTATATTATTAAATATATTATTATAAAACATGCTTTAGTTAAGGAGTTATTGATACTTCAAGTGCAAAATGATGATATAAAACCACGATAAAAATGCACTTTTAAGTACTAATCACACCCCTCAACCAACTTATTACTAGTCCCTAGTAATCAAAGCGTTAAAATAGAAAAACAATTTGCAAATTCCACAAAGCAAGGTATTCATCATTTAACTTCTATTAATCTATCCAGATAAACAAACTCTCGTTAAATTTATATACCTGCTCAATACCTCTTAACAAGATATTCATAAACCTTTCTTTTATGCTTAATGTATCAACACATAATTATAGGGCTTTTCTTGGAAGAAAACAAAATTTTTGTTCTAATGTTTAAGGTTAACTTCCTTGGGTTGGGATTATTATTTTTGTCTTTTTTTTTCTTTTTTAAATATATAAACATATAATTTAAAAACACCATGCATCTTTAACCCATGTAATGAGCTTTCGGCTAATGACTCCTAGACTAGTTGGTCTTAGGGCATTAGGTGTTAAGACACCCCTACGAGCTTAGTAACTCGGGTCCAAGATACTGATATGTAGATAGTGCAATGTTTGATTTCGTTAAGCTTTTCTCCTCAACCCATGTAACAAGCGTTGGGCTAATAGCTCCCAAGTTAGTTGACTTTAGGGTATTAGGTGTTAAAACACCCCTTCGAGCTTAATTGCTTAGGTTAGGGAGGCTACGAAACCAAACTTACCTACATTTTTATTATTATCATTTTTTTTCTTTTTTCTTTTATTTTTTTTTATTTTTTTTTAATTATATACAATCCATTTCTCTTAGTTGTTACCTTTAACAAAAGAACATAAATAATGTAGTAATCCAATATGCAACCCAATAATCCAATAAATCATATGTTAAAGTGTGTGTGTGTGTGTGTGTGTGTAAATTAAGGTTTAAGAATACATGTTAAATAAGTATACGAGTAGAATTACGTGATAACAATGCGAGAGTTTGTAAATCTGAATATTTCAAGAAGTATTATAACAGACCTTGTTAAGAATGGTTACTAAGATGCGTCTCAAGAGTCACTTTAACAAAAGAGCTCCTTTACTCTGCCATCCTAGTAACAACAATTATGCACATGCTTTATGAAATGAAAAACATATTTTTTTTTATCAACTACTACCCTCTCCCCCCAACCAAAACGAGACATTGTCCTCAATGTTTAAAGGTAGAAAGATAGAGTATAAAGATATCACCTGAAATAACGAACACTGACAAACTTGAAACACACTGAAACAAAAATAAGAAATAACAAAACACAATAATAAAACCAAAAGACACAAAAATTCACAAATGAAGGCTCAAATCCAATCTAAGCTTTTTACGGTTTTCCTTAGATGACCAATTTATACGACTCATGGAAAGATCAATCACAGGAATGAAAGATTGTAATTGGTCAATCAATTATTCAGCAGTAGCAGCAGAGATTATGATTTGTCGTGCAGAAGATGTTAGAAATTCATGTTCCACAGCATGATCAAGAAAAGACAACAACTTATCATAATAACTATTAACATTTAACAAACCTATGGGTTTATGGTGAATGTGCAGTTGAGCCCAAGAGGAAATATGAAAGATCTCTTCCAATGTGCCTAGACCACCTAGTAAAGCAATGAAGGCATCAGCATGGTTAAACATTGCATTCATCTGAGCTGACATTGTGGAGACCTGAAGTTCCTCTCCAATTAATTTTCCAATGATGTCCTCTTGTGCTAAAGCTTTGGGGACGACCCCCAAAACTTGACTACCTCCTAAAAATGCAGGTATTGACACACCTCCCATTAACCCAAGACTGCCTCCCCCATACACTAAATGAATCTTTCTCTCAGCTAGCACTTGACCAAGATGATTTGCTGATTCTAAAAACTCATTTTCTTTCCCAGGACTAGATCCATCGAAAACACAAATATTTCTTATATGATGACTTGAGGAACTTGCCATTTCTACACACTTCTATATTTGTTGAATGTATGGGTTGAGTAGAAATGAAAGGAAGGAATAGAGGGTTTTATAGATGAGAAATTAGAAAGGCAATCATAACACCTATATGTAGGCCAGCTAGAGTCTCACACTTTCTCTCTCTTTTTTTTATTTATTTACTTTTTTTTTTTAAAAAAAAAGCATGGGTATATATAGGTAGTTGTGATTGTGGCTCACATCTTCCCTTGGTTTTATGTCCAAGAACGGCTTAAACGCCCTCTATGGGTCGGGGATAGGCTTCCCATCCAGTTTTCTTAAAAACTGGCAAACAGGGTCTTTTTTAGTCGGATTCCCAAGACTAAGTCGATCATGTTCTTTATGAAATAGTGGCCATAAATCATGAATTACACGATACACATCTCCACTTGGATGCGTCTCAAGAGTCCATAGAAGATTATCTAAAGACTCCTTACTCAGGCCATCCTTAATGAATTGTATTTTATCTTCACGGTTTATAGATACCATTCCTAAAGAACGACATTGTGTATTACAAGTCCATCTAGCACATCGATGACAGACTTCTAGTCGTTTTGCACGACGTTTCTTTGTAAAAGTGCTTTTACTTGTTCCAGACATGTGTGTAATAAAGAAATTAGATGAAGTTAGAAGACTCACCTGATAATCGGACCTTTGCTTCAATCAACCAGCGAATATCTTCAGGAATTCCATAATTCATTAACAATCTCAATCTTGCACATCTAGCACGGTAAATTTTTGTAATCGCATTCTGAGGCAAGGCGGGAAAATACTTTTTCAATTTTTCAAGATTAGTGTCCATTTTCAAATGAGAATTGGAAGAGAGATTCAAAGAATTGCACAAATATATACACAAATATCAGTTATTGTGGGAAACTGAAAGAAACTAGCAAAAATCACTCAAAAAGAAAAAGAAAAAAAAAATTATCTTTATATACAGGATCACCCAATTCAATAGAGTCATGTTCAACTGAAAAATTGTCAAAGTAAACTTTCAGACGATGTCCATTACCTTGAAAACATTGTCTTTCAGACGATGTCCATTTACCTTGAAAACATTGCCATTCTTTGGATTCTTGATGTCATAGGCCCTATATGGATACACATTTTTCACAATAAAAGGACCGCTCCATCTTGATCTTAATTTTCCAGGAAATAAATGCAATCGTGAATTATAAAGCAAGACTTTTTGACCAACATTGAATGTTTTTCTCAGTATTTTCTTGTCATGAAACTCTTTAATTCTTGCTTTATGAATTCTTGAATTTTCATATGCATCATTTCTTATTTCCTCAAGCTCATTTATTTGTAATTTTCGCAGTTGACTAGCATCATCCAGATTTGAATTGAACGCTTTAATAGCCCAATAAGCTTTATGTTCAAGTTCTACAAGCAAGTGACAAGGTTTTCCATAGACTAGTCTATAAGGTGACATACCTAATGATGTTTTATAAGTAGTTCGATAAGCCCAATGTGCATCATTAAGTCTTAAAGACCAGTTAGGGTTCACTGTTTTCTCCAAAATATGTTTGATCTCCCTATTAGCAAGCTCTACTTGTCCACTTGTTTGAGGGTGATAAGAGGTGGCAACTTTATGTGTGATTCCATATTTCTTCATTAAAGACTCAAATGGCTTGTTGTAGAAATGTGTTCCACTATCACTTATTATGGCTCAAGGGCCTCCAAATCGACTCAAAATATTTTCTTTCAAAAACTTTATCACTGTTTTGTGATCATTATTTCGACTTGGAATTGCCTCTATCGTTTTGTGATCATTGTTTCGACTTGGAATTGCCTCTATCCATTTTGAAACATAATCTACTGCAACTAATATGTATAAGAAAACAAATGATGGAGGGAATGGACCCATGAAATCTATACCCCAGTAGTCAAAGATCTCAATGACAATAATAGGATTTAAAGGCATCATGTGACGTTTTGAAATAGATCCCAACTTTTGACAATTTTCACAAGACTTGCAGAATGCATGTGAGTCTTTGAACATGGTGGGCCAATAAAATCCACTTTGTAATATTTTTGTAGTTGTCTTTCTTGACGAGAAATGGCCCCCACATGCCTCAGAATGACAAAATTTAATGACACTACTTACCTCATTGTCAAGAATACATCTTCGAAATATTTGATCCGGACAATATTTGAATAAATAAGGATCATCCCAATAAAAGTTCTTCACTTCGTTCAAGAACTTTCTTTTATCTTGGGTACTCCAATGAGCTAGCAATTGTCCTAAAACAAGAAAAATGACAATATTAGCAAACCAAGGCATTTTAGAGATAAAAAGTAAAGATTCATCAGGAAAGTAGTCATCGATTGGTGTGATGTCAGTTTTCGAATCTGGTATCAATCTTGACAAGTGATCTGCGACAACATTTTCGCTGCCTTTCTTATCTTTGATTGTGATATCAAATTATTGAAGTAATAAAATCCACCGCACCAATCTAGCCTTAGAATCTTTCTTAGAAAGAAGATATTTCAATGCTCCATGATCACTAAAAACAACAACAGGTGAGCCAACAAGATAAGATCTGAATTTTTCACATGCAAATACTACTGCAAGTAATTCCTTTTCAGTGGTGGTATAATTCGTTTGAGCACTATTTAAAGTTTTACTTGCATAGTAAATTACATAAGGTTTCTTATCTTTTCTTTGTCCCAAAACAGCACCTACGACATAATCACTAGCATCACACATTATTTCAAAAGGTAATGACCAATTAGGAGGTTCAATGATAGGAGCACAAGTAAGCAAGTTTTTAAGTTTAATAAAGGCTTTTTCACAATGTTCAGTCCATTCAAAAATAGTATCCTTTGTTATAAGGTTACTTAAAGGCTTAGATATCACACTAAAATCTTTGATGAACCTTCTATAAAAACCAGCATGTCTTAGGAATGATCTAACATCTTTAAGAGATTTTGGTGTTGGCAAGTTTGCAATTAACTCGATTTTAGATTTGTCAACCTCAATTCCTTTTGATGAAACAATGTGACCAAGTACAATGCCGTTTGTTACCATAAAATGACATTTTTCCCAATTCAACACAAGATTCTTCTCTTCACACCTAGTCAAAACCTTTTCTAAGTTAGTCAAACAATCATCAAATGAATCGCCAAAAACAGAAAAATCATCCATGAAAATCTCAAGAAAATGTTCAACCATATCACTAAATATACTAAGCATGCATCTTTGAAATGTGGCTGGTGTATTACATAATCCAAAAGGCATCCTACGATATGCAAAAGTACCAAATGGACATGTGAAAGTAGTCTTCTCTTGATCTTCCAATGCAATTTCAATTTGGTTGTAACCCGAATAGCCATCTAGGAAACAATAAAATTCATGACCTGCAACTCTTTCTAGGATTTGATCCATGAAAGGTAAAGGGAAATGATCTTTTCTAGTCATTGAATTAAGTTTCCTATAGTCAATGCACATGCGTCAACCAGTAACAGTTCTAGTGGGAATTAACTCATTGTTCTCATTTGTTATCACAATGACTCCAGACTTCTTAGGTACAACTTGGGTAGGACTTACCCATTTGCTGTCAGAAATAGGATAAATGATTTCATTATCTAGAAGCTTAATGACTTCATTTTTCACTACTTCTTTCATATTAGGATTTAGCCTTCGTTGCATTTCTCTAGAGGGTTTAGCATTTTCCTCTAAATAAATTCTGTGTGTACAAATCAAAGGACTAATTCCTTTTATATCAGCTATGGTCCATCCTAATGCATTTTTGTGCATTTTCAGAGTTTGTAATAACTTACCTTCTTGATGTGCATTAAGTTTGGAAGAGATTATTACCGGAAAAGTTTTATTTTCTCCCAAAAATGAGTATTTGAGATTGGATGGCAACGGCTTCAAATCAGGTTTTGGTGGTTGAAGACTTGAAGGTATGGACTTAATTGATCGTGGTGGCAATTCCTCAATTTGTGGCCTCTAATTACTTGTCTTTGATTCTTCCTAAAAATAAATCATTTGCAAATTATCAGATTCATCAATCTCAATTTCATTGGAAGTGGTTGGAAACTGATCATGAATTAATTTTTCAGTAAAGTCCACTTCCTGTAAAATATTATCATCTCTAGGTTGTTTGCAAATGTTGAAAATATTCATCTCCAATGTCATGTTTCCAAATTATAGTTTCATCAGTCCATTCCTACAATTAATCAATGCATTAGAAGTTGCAAGAAATGGACATCCTAAAATAACAGGAAATGAATTACATACTTCAACAAGTTGTGTGTCCAAGACAACAAAATCCACAGGATAAATGAATTTATCGACTTGTTCTAACACATCTTCAATTATTCCTCTAGGCACTTCTATAGATCTCTGAAAGAGTTATAGAAGTTGGTTTTAACTCACCTAGATTGAGACTCTGAAAAACTGAATATGGAAGTAAATTCATACTAGCACCGAGATCAAGTAAGGCTCTTTCAATTTTATGCTCTCCAATAAAGCAAGAAATTGTAGGACAACCAGGGTCTTTATATTTCAAAGCATTATTGTTTTGAAAAATAGCACTTACTTGTTTGGCTAGAAAGGCTTTCTTTTTCACATTCAGTGTCCTCTTCATAGTGCATAGATCTTTCAAAAATTTAGCATAGGAAGGAACCTGTTTAATAGCATCCAGCAAAGGTATATTGATCCTTACCTGTTTGAAAATTTCAAAAATTTCAGAGTTGTGATTGACTTTCCTTTGTTTGGTCATGGCTTGAGGAAATGGAAGTGCTGGCGGAGAATCAGTCTTTTCTTTGCAATTTTTAGATTCAACCCCTTCCTTACCCTGAGAGATTGACTCATCATCTTTCTCATAAGGTTCAAGAGAGGGTTTTTCAATAACCTTACCACTGCGCAGAGTAGCGACTGATTTGACTTGATCCATGTGTTGGCTTTTGGAACTACTTGCATTTGCATTGTATTACCCCTTGGGATTTTGTTGTGGTTGAGATGGAAACTTACCTTTCTCTTGGAAACTGGGAGCAGATGTTAATTTTGCAAGAGTATCTTTAAAATCTGTCATGTTTTGAGCAAGTTGAGTATTGATTATCTCTTGCTTTTCAATGAATGCATACAATGTTTCCTCAAGATTTCTTCTAGAAGGTGGAGCACAAGGAGGTGCATATCCATGAGAATTTTGAAAATTATGGTGTGCTTGAAACGGTGGTTATGAAGTTTGTACATTGTTCTTATCACTCTTCCAACTAAAATTTGGGTGATTTCTCCAACCAGGGTTGTATGTTTGTGAGTATGGGATGTGGTTGGCCCTTTGGAAACTCTTTAAAGCATGGGCTTGTTCATGGAGACATTCTTTAAAAGAAGGCAAGGTTGGACAGTTATTGGTTGAATGTTCATTTGTTTCACATATTTGGCACGCAATGTTTTCAACAGATTTTAATTGCCACTCTTTTTCAATTCTAGTGCCTCCACTTTTCTAGCTAAAGATGCAAACTTGGCTTGAAGGTCATGATCTTCCCTAAGGTTGTACATACCTCCACTAGATGTATGAGGTTGAGTTTTACTCGGTGCCTCATAATACTCGCGGTGTCCCAATTTTGAGCATTTTCAGCTAACAAGTCTAAGTACTCCATTGCTTCATCAGGATCTTTATCTTCAAAAGTTCCATTGCACATCAATTCAACCATTTGCCTATCTCTAGGTGTTAACCCTTCATAAAAATGTGAAACCAATCTCCATGTTTCAAAACCATGATGAGGGTAAGTACTAAGCAAGTCTCGATACCTATCCCAACATTGGTAAAATGTTTCTCCTGGTTTTTGAGTGAAAGTGGTGATTTTTCTTTTGAAAGAGTTTGTTCTATGAGATGGGATAAAATTCTTTGCAAATTGTTGTTGCATTTCATCCCAAGCACGAATGGATCCTGGTCTTAAATTTTGTAGCCATGTTTTAGCTTTATCTTTTAATGAAAAAGGAAAAAGCTTTAATAGGATGGTGTTCATGCTACAATTTAAATTATTATATGTGTTGCAGACCTCCTCAAATTCCCTTAAATGCAAGTATGGATTTTCCAAATCTAAGCCATGAAAAGAAGGTAAAAGTTGAATAATGGTTGGCTTAAAATTAAAATGAGATGCATCAAGAGGAAAAACTATGCATAATGGTGCACTTGTTCTTGTGGGATTCATATGGTCTCTAAGTGTTCTAGCACGGTTATTCTCATTATTCTCATTATGAAGTGATTGATTATCTTCTTCGGCCATATTTTCTGAAAATGATGAGGATACCCTACAAAGTCTACCACTTGATGTACATGACCACACTCTCATGCACGTGTAGAAATAAAATAAAAGAAAGAATAAAACAAAAGAAGAAGAAACAATAGACAAGAAACAAAGTTATATACAAGAAAAGTGAAAAGAGAAAATAAAATAAATATTATAATTTATACAAAACTTACCTCCCCAGAAATGGCGCCAAAAACTTGACACGACTAAAAGATTGATGTCTTCTGCCAAGTGCAGGAGTGTCGAAGTAATAAATAACCCGGCAAGACCGGGGTCGAACTACAGGGAGGTTAATTATACAAATTATAATAACAATAATACAACAATAATAATAATAACAACAACAACAATAATAATAATAACAACAACAACAATAATAATAGTAATAACAATGACAATAACAACAATAATAATAATAATAATAATAATAATAATAGTAGCAGTAATAATAATAATAAAGAAAAAGAAGGAGAAGAAGAAGAAGAAGATGAGAACTTGGAGATGGAATATTAATGTAAGGATTAAACGATGATAATAACAAATGTCAAAGTTAGAGGTTCCACTAATAGTATGTTAAACAAGTATAGTATAAACTCTTATTATTCAATTGGAAACCACACACAAAGGAGGTTCCAATCAGATTATAGATTGTTACCATGATTACATTAGTCATCTTATTCGATTAATGCTAATATTTGTAATTCTCGTCAAACATTCATGATTATAACTTATGTTAACAACAAATCAAGTTGCTTTCATAGCTCAGGTGTCAGTTATACCATACAGTATGAGCTATGAAAGTGCCAAGCATTTGTTGTACCAAGTGTTATATAACATAAATCAAGATTAGTCATTTAACAAGCAAAGTATTAAAGAGTGAACAAGATAACAACTATAAAACATGTTAGTATCAAACATTAAAGTCCATATTAAGTTTACATTATACTTATTCTTACACCATTAGTGTAACCTTTTCACCTTGACATAATAAACTTAGCTAGACATAATGAAAGAAAGAAAAATAAATAAACAAAATAAGAACATAAATAAGATAAAAGTTAACTAAGTAAAGGAAAGGAAATGAAAGGCATAAACTTGATATTAATGAGAGCAAAGCATAAACATTACAAAAAATACAAAGACAGAAAGCAAGAGCATGATCTTGATCTAGAAACCAAGATGCCTAAATGCACGGCAAATGCCTCCTTTTATAGGCCAAAATTGGGAACTATTGATTTGATGACTAATTGATGAGTGGGTGGCCAACTCTTGACTTGGTGACAATCCTCATCTTCTCTTGTCTGCCCAAAATGTCATTGCTAACATCAAAATTGGAGCCACTCGAAAACATAAAAATTGTAGGAAATTGTCTCAGCTTTCTTGTGTAAAGCATTCAGCTCATTTGTACTTCTACAACTCCAGGTATGGCCAAAATAGTGAATAGTGCTCGGGCTGGAAGACAAATTCGGGCTTCTTTGTTGTTGCAACAATTTGGACTTGAAAGTGGCCTTTTTAGATCTTGGGCTCCATATGAAAATTGTAGGTCTATGTCTTACCTTTCCATCCATATAAAGTAGACCTAAATATGAGATCTATAGCTCCAAATATGACCCAATTACCGAACAGTGTTCTGGTTTGGATTGCACCGATATCTCTTTTCTATGTTTGGCCATCTCTTTATCCTTTCAATTTCAGTTTTTAAATTCATCAATCAATCCTTTCATTTATGTGATAGGCCTGCATTTAAAATGAACATTTACCATAAATTAAAGGTATTTTATATTATTAGATATATTATTATAAAACATGCTTTAGTTAAGGAGTTATTGATACTTCAAGTGCAAAATGATGATCTAAAACCTTGATAAAAATGCACTTTTAAGTACTAATCAATACTCTTGCAAAGTTGAGATCTGCTCTCAGTTTCCAAGAGAAAGGTATGTTTCCATCTCAACCACAACAAAATCCCAAGGGGCAATACAATGCAAATGCAAGTAGTTTCGGAAGCTAACACATGGATCAAGTCAAATCAGTCACTACTCTACGCAGTGGTAAGGTTATTGAAAAACCCACTCTTGAACCTCGAAACAATGATCACAAAACAGTGATAGAAAGATGATGGTGGAATATTTTGAGTCGATTTGGAGTCCCTCGAGCCATAATAAGTGATGGTGGAACACATTTCTACAACAAGCCATTTGAGTCTTTAATGAAGAAATATGGAATCACATACAAAGTTGCCACCCCTTATCACCCTCAAACAAGTGGACAAGGAGAGCTTGCTAATAGGGAGATCAAACATATTTTGGAGAAAACAGTGAACCCTAACTGGTCTTTAAGACTTAATGATGCACATTAGGCTTATCGAACTGCTTATAAAACATCATTAGGTATGTCACCTTATAGAGTAGTCTATGGAAAACCTTGTCACTTGCCTGTGGAACTTGAACATAAAGCTTATTGGGCTATTAAAGCTTTCAATTCAAATCTGGATGATGCTAGTCAACTGTTAAAATTACAAATAAATGAGCTTGAGGAAATAAGAAATGATACATATGAAAATTCAAGAATTCATAAAGCAAGAATCAAAGAGTTTCATGATAAGAATATTCCGAGAAAAACATTCAATATTGGTCAAAAAGTCTTACTTTATAATTCTCGACTACATTTATTTCCTAAAAAACTAAGATCAAGATAGAGCGGTCCTTTTATTGTGAAACATGTGTATCCATATGGGGCCTGTGATATCGAGAATTCAAAGAATGACAATGTTTCAAGGTAAATGGACATCGTTTGAAAGTTTACTTTGATAAATTTTCAATTGAAAATGACTCTATTGAATTAGGTGATCCTATATATAAAGATTGATTTTTTTTCTTTCATATTATTTTTGTGTTTCTTTTTGAGTGATTTTTGCTAGCTTCTCTCACCCCGGTCAAATGGCGGACAACGGTACTCCGTGACTTAAGTTGGTTCTTTCAGTTTCCCATAATAACTGATATCTATGTATATATTAGTGCAATTCTTTGAATCTTTGTTCTAATTCTCATTTGAAAATGAACACTAATCTCGAAATATTGAAAAAGTATTTTCCCACTCTGCCTCAGAATGCGATTACAAAAATTTACCGTGCTAGATGTGCAAGATTGAGGTTGTTAATGAATCATGGAATTCTTGAAGATATTCATTGGTTGATTTATCAGGTGAGTCCTCTAATTCCTTCATTTCATACATGTCTGGAACAGGTAAAAGCACTTTTGCAAAGAAACATCGTGCAAAACGACTGAAAGTCTATCATCGACGTGCCAGATGGACTTGTAATGCACAATGTTGTTCTTTAGGAATGGTACCTATTAATGTTGTTCTTTAGGAATGGTATACATAAATTGTGAAGATAAAATACAATTCATTAAGGATGGCCTGAGTAAGGAGTCTTTAGATAATCTTCTATTAACTCTTGAGACGCATCCTAGTGGAGATATGCATTGTGCAATTCATAATTTATGGCCACTATTTTATAAAGAACATGCTCGACTTAGTCTTGGGAATCTGACTAAAAAGGACCTTGTTTGCTAGTTTTTAGGAAAGACCCATAGAGGGCGTTTAAGCCATTCTTGAACGTAAAACCAAGGGAAGATGTGAGCTATAATCACAACTACCTGTACATACACATGTTTTTTTTCAAAAATAAATAAATAAATAAATAAATAAAGAGAGAGAGCGTGTGTGAGACTCCAGCTGGCCTACATATAAGTGGTATGATTGCCTTTTTCAATTTCTCATCTATAAAATCCTCTCTTCCTTCCTTTCATTTCCACTCAACCTATGCATTCAACAAATTTAGAAGTATGTAGAAATGGCAAGTTCATCAGGTCATCACATAAGAAATATTTGTGTTTTCGGTGGATCTAGTCCTAGGAAAGAAAATGAGTTTTTAGAATTAGCAAATCATCATGGTCAAATGCTAGCTGAGAGAAAGATTCATTTAGTCTGTGGGGGAGGCAATCTGGGGTGAATGGGAGGTGTGTCAATAGCTGCATTTTTAGGAGGTAGTCAAGTTTTAGGGGTCGTCCCGAAACTTTAGCACAAGGAGACATCATTGGAAAAACAATTGGAGAGGAACTTCAGGTCTCCACAATGTCAGCTCGAATGAATGCAATGTTTAACCATGCTGATGCCTTCATTGCTTTACCAGGTGGTCTAGGCACATTGAAAGAGATCTTTCATATTTCCTCTTGGGCCCAACTCCATATTCACCATAAACCCATAGGTTTGTTAAATGTTAATGGTTATTATGATAAGTTGTTGTCTTTTCTTGATCATGCTGTGGAACAGGAATTTCTAACATTTTCTGCACGACAAATCATAATCTCTACTACTACTACTGAATAATTGATTGACAAACTACAATCTTTCATTCTTGTGATTGATCCCTCCATGAGTCGCATAAATTGGTCATCTAAGGAAAGCCATAAAAAGCTTAAATTAGATTTGAGCCTTGACACGACGAAAAGATTGATGTCTTCTCCCAAGTGTAGGAGTGTCGAAGTAATAAATAACCCGGCAAGATCGGGGTCGAACCACAAGGAGGTTAATTGTACAAATTATAAACAACAATTATAAACAACAATAATAGCAATAATAACAACAACAATAACAATAACAACAACAACTATAATAATAATAATACTAGTAGTAGTAGTAGTAGTAGTAGTAGTAGTAGTAGTAATAATAATAATAAAGAAAGAGAAGAAGAACATGATGAGAACTTGGAGATGGAAAGTTAATGTAAGGATTAAACAATAATAGTAACAAATGTCAAGGTTAGACGTTTCACTAATGGTATGTCAAACAAGTATAGTATAAACTCTTATTATTCAATTGAAAACCACACACAAAGGAGGTTCCAATCAGATTATAGATTGTTAACATGAGTACATTAGTCATCTTATTCGATTAATGCTAGTACTTGTAAATCTCGTCAAGCATTTATGATTATAACTTATGTTAACAACAAATCAAGTTCCTTTCATAGTGTCGGTTATACCATACAGTATGAACTATGAAAGTGCCAAGCATTTGTTGTGCCAAGTATTTGTTGTACCAAGTGTTATACAACATAAATCAAGATTAGTCATTTAACAAGCAAAGTATTAAAGAGTGAACAAGATAACAAATACAAAACATGTTAGTATCAAACATTAAAGTCCATATTAAGTTTACACTATACATATTCTTACACCATTAGTGTACCCTTTTCACCTTGACATAATAAACTTAGCTAGACATAATGAAAAAAAGAAAAATAAATAAACAAAATAAGAACATAAATAAGATAAAAGTTAGCTAAGTAAATATAAATAAGATAAAAGTTAACTAAGTAAAGGAAAGGAAATGAAAGGCATAAACTTGATATTAATGAGAGCAAAGCATAAACATTACAAAAAATACAAAGAGAGAAAGCAAGAGCATGATCTTGATCTGGACACCAAGATGCCTAAATGCATGGCAAATGCCTCCTTTTATAGGCCAAAATTAGGAACTATTGATTTAATGACTAATTGATGAGTGGGTGGCCAACTCTTGACTTGGTGACAATCTTTATCTTCTCTTATCTGCCTAAAACATCATTGATAATGTCAAAACTGGAGCCATTTGGACT
>NW_011509049.1:0-577 GCF_000495115.2 Populus euphratica | reverse complement strand
GATAAATAAATTACTTGAATTGCTCCTAAACTTTATATTACTATTTTGATAGTTTATTTTAATTATCAAAATTTTAAAATAACATAAAAACAAGTCAACAATAAATATAAAGTATTAAAATCTAAAAATAATTAAATTATATCAAAATTCATCAAGTTATAAAATTGAATACTAAGATAGTTTTTAATGATTGTTTTGGTTATAGTCTTACATTATTCAATTGTACGATGTTAGGTGAAATTTGTGTGTAATTATTATTTTTTAAAATTTATATATATTTATCCTAACTATCAATTACTAATTATTTGAAAGATAATTCAACCATTCCTAATTTTTACTTAAGTACAGTTAAAAATAGTTACATGGTTCAAAAATTAAACAAATGAATTTCATTATAATCAACAAATTTATATAAAATCATTTTTAAAATAAATATATTTATTTGATAAATATTTAAATTTATTCATTTATAAAATAATTCTAAGCAATCTTTTAGAGATTAAAGAAAAATATTATAAATTAATTAAGTAATACAAGTGTTAAAAAACTAGTTGTATCCCATTCATATAAGAATAAA
>NW_011509047.1:0-577 GCF_000495115.2 Populus euphratica | reverse complement strand
TTGATATTAATAATCTTAGTGTTGCCCTCCAATAGAATGCAATTTTACCTTATAAAAATATTTGATATTAATTAAAGAAAACCATTTTCTCTCTGCAATTTCTGTATGATATAGAGGTCAGCAAGCTATAGGTATAAGGGTACAAGTTTAGATTCCAAAGGATCGCGTGAGCTTATAATACTATTAATGTTTTTTATGCTTCTCTTTCTCTCTGTATATAAAATATTATCGTGTGAAATGTAACGGCGATAGCCACAAACCAAAGAAGATTATACATTTTATGGATTAAATTAAATATTTATATAATAATTTATGAATACCATATAAAATGATGTATGGTCTAATAACTAAAATCAATCTAAATAAGGTAAGCTATGATATTCATGTGGAAGGAATTTGTGCCAGATCTTGGACTTAAATCCATCACCCATTATCTCTGTCTTGATTTTTTATTTTATTTTTGAATTAATCTTAAAGAATTAAACTTTAACAAAACTATATCTTTATATATGAATTATAAAATCATAAAATTGAGTCTAAACTTCAAATTCATGCTTAAAAACATAAAAAAATTTCA
>NW_011509046.1:0-577 GCF_000495115.2 Populus euphratica | reverse complement strand
TATTATTTACATTTACGTGAATAGTGCTAGTAAAATTAATTAATTATACTTTTTCAAAAAAAAATAAACTTTTTCATATGAACAGTGCAGGTGAATTAATTCACGTGCACTGGTTTTTGAAATTTTTTAAAAAAACCCTACTGTTCACGTTAGCGAACAGTGCTGTAGTGGAACATGACTCTAATGTTCAATGAACAGTGGAGTCATGCTCCACTGTTGGTGTTAATGTCTAGACGAGAAGCAGCAAAATGCTGCTTCTTAAAAACCTGTGGCACACTATAGTTATAAGTGGGTCCTATAAAAAAAATTGCGATTTTAATCTTATCAAACATTAAAAGCTGTGGTTGAGGGTGGACCTCACCTGCAACTACAATAAAAAAACACCCACTACAAGTCATTCCTTTTGGAAAAGTGTCTATTAGGTCTCAAGA
Organism: Populus euphratica; assembly: GCF_000495115.2. Classification (NCBI taxonomy): domain Eukaryota; kingdom Viridiplantae; phylum Streptophyta; class Magnoliopsida; order Malpighiales; family Salicaceae; genus Populus; species Populus euphratica. The sequence goes on along the minus strand of NW_011509046.1, from coordinate 146 downwards.
ATAAACTTTTTGTTAGTGCGCAAGTTTTCAAATGTATTATTACGTTGAACTTGCTCTTCTTTTTAATATCATATCTTATTATTATTGTTATTGTTATTTATTTATTTTTAAAAAAAAAAAATTCAAGGGAACTCAAATTTTGATTA
>NW_011509048.1:0-577 GCF_000495115.2 Populus euphratica | reverse complement strand
GCGTGGGGAATATAAAATAAACAAATATGTTATAAAATTTAAGGGTACAGTGCAAAAATCTTAAGATTTTTATGACTAAGATTAAAAAATATAAAACCTTGGGAGTGTTGTGGTCCCCTGGCTACGCCATGTGCTCCGTTTGGGCACGTGGATAGAGATTGTTAACTACCCATATGCTCCCGGGTTTGATGATTTGTAGGGTGAATAACGATTAAAACGGTTTGGTTTGGATAAAAAATTCCAATCGAAATTTATTTAAAAAACATTGAATTGAATCAAACAAAATAACTGACATGAACTTATCGATTCGATTTAGTTTGTTTTTACATTTTCTAAAATCAAATAAGTCCAGTTTAATTCACATGCTTTTTAGTTAGGCTATTTTTGACAAGTTTTGATTTAATAAACCTTTAGCTTATTTTTTTTAATTTGTTTAATTTTGTATTTATTTTGATTTTTGAAACCAAATCAGGTTTTTTTCATAAAATATTTTAATATAAAATATTCAAAAATCCTTAGAAAATCATTCAGCTAAATTAATTTCGAATCAATTTCTACAATTTTTTTGAATAGATTG
>NW_011509044.1:0-578 GCF_000495115.2 Populus euphratica | reverse complement strand
AATATCAAATAATCAAGTTAAATACTTTGAGTCTTTTTATGAAGATAACAACAAATTTGTTTAAATCCTTCCTAGATTTTAAAATATGAACCAACCATCGAAAACCTTTTAATTTCAATTAAATACAAATATAATATTTGTAATAAAAAATATTATAAAGGAATGTGTAAGAATCTTATATATTGAACAAGAACCCTTCATGATAAGAATCTTATATATTGAACAAGAACCATTCAAGAAGGACGATGATAAAATGACACATTACATAATATAATAAAAGGATGTAAATTGTTTATTTAAGAATTTGTTTGACTCGGTCCCCTCCCTACCAAAGAAATAACTTACATATATTATAAGCACCAATACCTGGCTAGAGAAAACGCTGGACCTTCCCAAGTCCAACACGGTCCCAGCCTGTCATGGCCGTCGCGCCGGTGATTTTTCTGTCCATTTTTTAGGGTGTATGAAGGAAACAAACAACAAAATAATAAAAAATGAAAATTATATAAATTAATTACATCCATGATTATATATAAAGTCAAAATACTTAATTCAACAGAAAATATCCTTATACTTTT
>NW_011509040.1:0-578 GCF_000495115.2 Populus euphratica | reverse complement strand
TTCATATATATATATTGAAACTATAAGCATATAGTTTTATATGTCATGGCAAACTCAAATACAATATAGAATATATAAAAATTCTAGCATGCATATTAAGCATATATCCAAAGAAGCATAAAAGATTGAAAATCAGTCCTAGCATACATGCTAATATATTAGATTAAACATAATTAATAAAGTGTACTTGTTACAACACTTTAAAATAGTTGAAACTTTATTCTTATTAGTGATGAATCATTTATGTTTAAGACTTTATTATTCCTCACTTGGAGTAAAGAATATTTGTAATAAGTCTCCTAAAATTTCAATAATATTATCTTATTTAAATGTATTTTTAAATAAGATTTATAAACTATAGATAACATAGCTCAATAGTATCTTAACAAAGATAAACGGACCTTTAGATTATAAAAGGGAAATCAAAGCTTAAAACTAATTGAAAAAAAAAGAAGAGAAAACATTGAAAAGGAAGAGTATGTAAAATATGATAAAACAAAGTAAAAAACTCTTTCTCCGCCCTCACCTTTTATAGTGGATTTTGGAACAAAAACTAATATTATAAAACAAGAATTAAA
>NW_011509042.1:0-578 GCF_000495115.2 Populus euphratica | reverse complement strand
CATGAAATAGCAGAGGCAGAAACGTGAAAAGAAAAGCATGTAATTTCTATTTTAATAAAATAGTATTTTTAATGCAAATAATGATAGGGTACATGTATAAAAATCATAACTAATTTTACAACCAAATACTATATTACCACTGTTATATAATAAATACAGCCACAAAATGGACTCTAAGATGCAAAAGATAGATGAAAAAAAAAAATCTCCTTGGCTGCCAATTAATTTTATATGTTTTCTCTTATTTATCATGGAGATTAATTTTAATCACTAAATGCATATGATTTTTGTTTCTATAAAAGCATGCATGGTGCAAATACAACTTATCTTTCAAAAAATTTACAAGATTGGTGATAAATTGTAATAATCTCTCTGAGATATTATAAGATTATAGAATAATTGGCACGTGTTTGTTCGGTAGGTTCCTGAGATGAGAGGAAAAGCATCGGAGGTGATGAAAAGACGGTATTAACCTAGACAAAGCGAACTTGGTTTTGAGTTCCGCGCTCTTTAATTGGCGGGATGATTATTAATTAATTATCTCAAAAAGGAAGGTAGCTGGTCGTTGCTGAACACGT
>NW_011509041.1:0-578 GCF_000495115.2 Populus euphratica | reverse complement strand
TCATACTCAACTCGAAGTTTGACTCGGCCACGAAATTGAGTCTCGGGTTATACGGGTTGACTCAAATTAACCTGAAAAATTAAAAAAATATTTGAGATTTTAATATTTCATATGAAAAAATTAAAAAAAAAAAAAACAATCCATATGAATATATATCATTCATATTATAATGAAGTTTAAAAGATTATTTCAAAAAAAAAAAAATTATCTCACATTAAAAAGATATTATGTAAGTATGTTATCCTTTAAATTAAAGTATTTAAATATAAAAGGTTTTTTATCCTACATTAAAAATATAAAATATTCTTCTAGTATTTATACAGTGAACTTTAAAAAAGGTTAATAATCAACTAAAAAATATATATAAAAAAGGGTCACTAGCTAAGAGAAAAAAACACATTTAAAAAAAAAAAGTCTTAACCTAGTTTTTCCAGGTTGCCTGGGTCACAGGTCAATTTAGAGGGTTTTGTTGGGCTTTTGCTTATCCTAATTTTTTGCCTAATCCAGATCGATCTAACCACTAGGTTAACTCACCAAGTTGATCCAGGTTTAATAATTGTGGTTTTGATGGTTAGTAA
>NW_011509039.1:0-578 GCF_000495115.2 Populus euphratica | reverse complement strand
ATTCTTATATCTTGTATTTATTAATATAATTATTAATATTTTTTTTTTTATAATTCAAAGTATCCATCTCAAAAAATATAATTATTTGTGTTATAAATATTATTATTTTTATTATAACTCAAAGTATTTATATAAAACATATTATAATTCTTGTTTGAAATATTATTATTTTTATTATAAGTCAAAATATTCATATAAGAAATATAATTATTTGTGCTATAAATATTATTTTTTTATAATTCAAAGTATTAATATAACAATTATTATTATTTGTGCTATAAAAATTATTATTTTTATTATAATTCTCTTTGGTGTTTAAGACGCATAACCAATTGGCTTTGAGTTTTACGTCCTAACTCAATGCCCTTGACTCTTCCGTTAAGACACAAGGTTTTGAGTCTTGAGTTTCTTAATATAATTATTTCTGTTATAAATATTTTACTTTTTTTTATAATTCAAAGTATTTATATAAAAAAAAATGTTATTTCTATTATAAATATTATTATTTTTATTATAATTCTAAGTATTAATATCAAGAATATTATAATTCATTTTATAAATATTCTTGGATTTATTAA
>NW_011509037.1:0-579 GCF_000495115.2 Populus euphratica | reverse complement strand
TTTAAAGGCAAGATTTTTCAAAGAAGCATTGAATCAACATTAAAAAAAAAAAAAACCTTTATTTTAACCTCATATTAATTTTAATCCCTTAATTTTTAATTATTTATAAAAAATAAAACCGAAAAATCAATCAATAATCCAATATTAAAATCTTTTTTACACCAAAATAACCATATAAATATAAACTATAAAGTTTAATCCTTAATTAATATAATATACAGGAATAAAATTAAAAAAATAATTAAATAATAAAAAGCAAAAAACACTACAAAAATTTACAGTATTTTACAATCAAATCATCGCCATTCATCGGTTTTTACATAGTAATTAAGGTGATAAGTATTTTTTTATCCCGTTAATATGACAAGTTGCAAGGTAAATAAGCTTTGTTACAGAGTCATTCATGACGATCAGCTCCTGATCTACTTTTCCTTACGGGGCCTGAAAAAGTGTGCTCCACCTTTCTCGCAGATGTTGGGAAGTGAATGGGGTTTTGGTAAGAAAGAAAGTCATTCATTTGAAAGTCAAACCTAGCAAGCTCAACGACGACGACAAACCATACAAAGATGGCAACCATAA
>NW_011500792.1:85987-88270 GCF_000495115.2 Populus euphratica | reverse complement strand
CTAAAATTTAAGTTCTTGATTCTCTCACCTTTTATAAAATCACTTATATATAGTTATTAATGAGAAAACTAAAGATAAATTGAACCACTTAAACTTATGTGTTTGCATTTGTAAATCTATTTTTTAAGAGAGTTATTTTCTTGTAAATTAAAATAAATAATATTATTGTAAAAATAAACACTTAAGATTATGTAAAAAGCTCAAATCAAGCTTAAGAATGGAATCTAAAGGGTTTTAATCTTGAGTCCAAAAAAAAAATATTTGAATTATAAGGCTTGTGATTTTGAGTATTTGAAAGGAATGTATTCTAAAAAGGTGAAGTTTCACTCTTGAAGAAGATGAATAGAAACGCATGAGCCTATAACATGGGAAATGGAATAGACAATGAAGTTGAACTATTATAAAAATTAAGCTGTTTAATCTCTTTTTCATATCGCCCTTTTTTTTTTTTAGAAATTTGATTTGTGATGGAATTGTGTTGTTGAATGTTTGAAGTATATATTAAAGTTCTAAATCTTTAGGAACAAATCTTTTCTTATCTATGTTTGATTTGTTTTGATTTGAAGATTATATTTATTGAAGATTGAAAAAAAAAAGAATTTTAATTAGTCACTCGATTCATCCTTCTTTTTCAAGGTGTTTAAGACTTTATTATTAAGGTAGAAATATGAAAGATGATTAGTACTTAAAAGTGCATTTTTATCATGGTTTTATATCATCATTTTGCACTTGAAGTATCAATAACTCCTTAACCAAAGCATGTTTTATAATAATATATCTAATAATATAAGATACCTTTAATTTATGGTAAATATTCATTTCAAATGCAGGCCTATCACATAAATGAAAGGATTGATTGATGACTTGAAGAACTTAAATTGCAAGGATAAAGAGATGGCCAAACTTAGAAAAGAGATGTCGATGCAATCCAAACCGGAACACTATTCGGTAATTGGGTCATATCTAGAGCTATATATCTCAGATTTAGGTCCAATTTATATGGATGGAAAGGTAAGACATAGGCCTACAACTTTCATATGGAGCCCAAGATCTAAAAAGGCCATTATCAAGTCCAAATTGTAGAAACAAAAAAGAAGCCCGAATCTGTCTTCCAGCCCGAGCACTATTCGGTATTTTGGCCATATCTGGAGTTCTAGAAGTCCAAATGAGCTGAAGTTTTTACACAAGAAAGCTGAGACAATTGCCTACAACTTTCATGTTTACAACTGGCTCCAATTTTGACGTTATCAATGACGTTTTGGGCAGACAAGAGAAGATAAGGATTGTCACCAAGTCAAAAGTTGGTCACCCACTTATCAATTAGTCATCAAATCAATAGTTCCTAATTTTGGCCTATAAAAGGAGGCATTTGCCATGCATTTAGGCATCTTGGTTTCCAGATCAAGATCATGCTCTTCCTTTCTCTCTTTGTATTTTTTATGCTTTGTTTTCATTAATATTAAGTTTATGCCTTTCATTTCCTTTCCTTTACTTAGTTAACTTTTATGTTCTTATTTTGTTTATCTATTTTGCTTTCTTTCATTATGTCTAGCTAAGTTAATTATGTCAAGGTGAAAAGGTTACACTAATGGTGTAAGAATAAGTATAATGTAAACTTAATATGGACTTTAATGTTTGATACTAACATGTTTTATATTTGTTATCTTGTTCACTCTTTAATACTTTGCTTGTTAAATGACTAATCTTGATTTATGTTGTATAACACTTGGTACAACAAATGCTTGGCACTTTCATAGCCCATAATGTATGGTATAACCGACACCTGAGCTATGAAAGGAACTTGATTTATTGTTAACATAAGTTATAATCATGAATGCTTGACGAGATTTACAAGTATTAGCATTAATTGAATAAGATGACTAATGTAATCATGTTAACAATATATAATCTGATTGGAACCTCCTTTGTGTGTGGTTTCCAATTCAATAATAAGAGTTTATACTATACTTGTTTGATATACCATTAGTGGAACCTCTAACCTTGACATTTGTTATTATCATTGTTTAATCGTTACATTAATATTCCATCTCAAAGTTCTCATCTTCTTCTTCTTCTTCTCCTTCTTTTTCTTTATTATTATTATTATTATTATTATTATTATTATTATTATTAGTACTACTACTACTACTACTACTACTACTACTACTACTACTACTACTACTACTACTACTACTACTACTACTACTACTACTACTACTACTACTACTACTACTACTACTACTACTACTACTACTACTACTACTACTACTACTACTACTACTA
>NW_011500792.1:68305-80746 GCF_000495115.2 Populus euphratica | reverse complement strand
TATTTATTACTTCAACACTCCTGCACTTGGGAGAAAACATCAACCTTTTCGTCGTGTCAAAAGACAAGATGTTCGAGATGTAAATATTATTGTGTTAGTGTTTTTGAAAGTTAATAGTATCTCTATGTGTTTTAGATATAGATAGATTTTAGATTAAATTAAAACACTCGAATTTGAGCAAGTTATGGCTAAACATAAACAAAATATGAATTAGATTCCTTTGAATAATTAATCAATCTTTGTTCCTAATGAGAGAAGTAATAGATAATGATTAAGGTTAATTTTAAATCAATTATAATAGTCATTTATGATTTATTTGAGTTGAAATGTTAATATTTAAAATGTTGGAGTTAAGTCTATTATAATAAGATGGTTAAAGTCAATTCCAACTATTATTTCTAAGTCATTTAAGATTAGCTTGTTTATATCATTAACATCTCATTTGAAACTAAATAACATATTGAATTGAATTAAATTCATTAATAATTTATAATTGAATTTATAATTTATTATGATTTTTATATTTGAAATAAGATACTAAATCACATAATTAAATTCAAATATATTATTTGAATATATATGACAATGAATTGAAATAACAATCTTAACTATTTTGTCTTTAATTTATAAATTATTTTTGTTATAGAAATCATTTCTTTTTGTTTCAAGGACCCTTATATTTATTTAAAATAACATAAAATATAGGTGCTTTAAAGAAGATATAAATAGAACTATCTCATATTAATTGTTTATTACTTATATTTATTTAAAATAACATAAAATATAGGTGCTTTAAAGAAGATATAAATAGAACTATCTCATATTAATTGTTTATTAAATATTTCTTGAAAAGAAATTAAAAAAAAATATATTTGTTAAAAAAATTTCCATCAAATTCTTTTCTAGATATTTTATAAAAAACCTGTCATCCACGTATAATTGGCTGAACAAAGCAAAAAGAAAAAAGAGAAAAAAAAGAAAAAGAAAGATTCGGGCAAAAACAAAAAAGAAAAAAAATAAATAAACGGAAACATGAATAACTGACCTTATGAGCAATAAAAATATCTTGATGAGAATTGATGCGAAGTAGAGAAGGAAAAAAGGATATTGCGCTCCCAAAGGTTTTTGAAAGAAAAAAAGAGAAGTGTACACGAGAGACAAAGCAAAAATAATGTTTGTGTAACATATGCATAATTTTAGAATATTGTTTTAAAAGTTAATTTCAAGAGAGAATCCTATAATAAATGAGAGTCTCCCCTGATTTATTTTTGCATTTTTTTTTATAAATTGAATTCTTTGAAATTCAAATCAATACATTTAAAAGAATTCTCAAACATAAAAAATAATATAACCCTTTGAATTTACATGGTTACAGCAAGCTGTAAGTATATACAACAATACAAGACAATATTCTAAGTTGTGCAACATTAATAAAAAGCCAAAAGATTTTGAAACTCAATTGATATTGATGGAATATAATAGGGACTAATTAAAATGATTTCTTTGAGGAGATAATATGCAACCTCCAAGAGTAGAGGGGCATAATGTAGTTAATATATGCTGCGGAAACAAAGGAAAAGAAAAATGTAGGAAAAAGGAGAAAAAAGAAGAGAAGGTTTGGAAGTGAATGAGAAGGAGGAAGAAGATGTCAGTACTGAACATGGTAATGGATAGGTGGAGGCCTCAATTAGATGCGATCCTCTCCACCTTCGTATCCATCTACCCTCACGAAACCTCACCTCTCCTTCACTCCTCTTCCTGCTTTTTCTTCGTAATGATAATAATTAAATCTTGTTCTTCTTTTGTTTTGTTCTTTAAATTAATATAAAGAATTCATAAATTAATTTTAGTGTTTCTTGTTGCAGATTTTGAGTGCATATTTTGTAGTGTTACCATTGCGGGATGAAGGTGCAATCTCTCTAGGTTTATCGAAGCTTCCAGCTCTCTTTATCGGATCCTTATTCCTCACCTTGATTGCCGCTCCTTTATCAACTCTCCTTTTCTCTTTCCCTAATTTCTCTAAATCCAAGGTTGGTTACCATTTCCTTTTTTATTTTTTTCATTATTATTGTGATTGTAATAATAAAATCACTGAAATGGGTTTTGATTTTCAATCATTAATTCTTGAGATTTCATGCCCACCACCACCACCAGGCTTTGTTTTTTATACACAGGTTTTTTAGTGTTTCTCTTGTTCTCTTCTTCTTTCTATGGCATTTCTCTTCCTCTGCTTCTGCTGAGTTTTCGCTCTTCAAGTCAAAGGTATTATTATTATTATTATTTTTTAATTACCAACAGCTTTTTGGTCTTAATTCTGAGTAAATTGTCTCTTTATTTTAATGATTAGGGTACTGTTGCTATATCAACTGAATTGAAAGAGAGTTTGAAGGTTGATGTTGACAGAACCAGGAGTACATATTCTGGAAGCTGGGATGATCATGGATGGTTTTATATTTCTGTCAGAATTGGATTGTTTCTCTGGGTATGATGAGTTTGAAAGCTTCTAGTGGTTTTAGTTATTTCTTAAATTAAATGTTGACTGATCGCCTTGTGATTTTACTTTTTGAGTTTCTTCTATGGTTGGAATTTTTTTCTTTTTTTTGAAGGTTGCGCTGCTTAATCTTATTACCATATCGTCGACTTGGGCTAGGGTTATTGATGTGATGGATAGTGAGGTTAGCATGCTGCAACGTGGAGACCTTAAAATCATCATGGTTTTATATTCTGCATTTGACATTTCGGTTGTATTCAGTCAGGTTCAAGATTGTTTGGGTTCATTGGTGCTGGTGCTACACTTGGTCAGCTATTTGGATCGTTGTTTGCTACATCAATGGCTTGGTTGGGTCCTTGTATGTATGCTTTGGAAAATGAGATTGTTTAATTTCTGAGTTTCTGTTTGTTTGAATTTGGTTTTAAATGATTGGTTGGTTCAATGCAATTGCAGTTTTACTTCTATTTGCTGCTTTGTTGATGGAACTAGCTGCGCAGTCATCAAAAGGGATCAACAAGGATGTATCCCATCTTCCTCATGAATTATCTCCCATAAGGTCAGCCATTAGCAGTGATGACTTGTTACTGTCTGTTAGTAGTGATGATTTGTTACTGTCTGTTAGTTCATGGATAATCAATGTCCTAGTTTTGTACAGTTTGTTCTTTCAGAGTGAATGCAAATTCTTGTTGTTTGTATCTGATACATTTCTTTTACCCTTTTCTTTTCTCTATGGAGCTTTCACTTCTAGTCAAAACATTTGAACAGTCTGGATGATCCACTAGTACTTTTTAGCTTCTTAGACTACATGCTACTCACCTGTCAAGAAAAAAAAATGTATTCATGTTGGTCATATTATTTTGTATCTCTGGAAGAGTGAAAGAGCTTTTCAGGTGCTTTCATGTAGCTTATTGGGATGCTTTTGCTTTTTAGAAAAGTTGACGCTGATCAGCATGGTGAGGCTGATGGACGGTCATCACCAGCTTTTAGAGTCTCTTCTCCAAAGTCTCCTTCATCGAGGATGAGGCCTCAGCTTTGGGCCATCTTAGATGGGTTTCAGCTTGTATTATCTTCAACTTATTTGTTGAATGTGTCTCTATTCCTGTGGCTGAGTGCAGTTATTTCATCATTTTTCTATTTTCAGGTAAAATGGAACTCTGCTCCTGTTCATGTACTCTGAATTTCTAAATCACCCTTTCCAAGCCAGATTTTATGACTTGACTGAATAGGAAGTAAACTAATTTAGAGAACTATCTATAATTTATCTTGCTTTTTTGTTGATTTTGTTGTTATTAACCATGAGAAGAGCAAGAGGGAAGAGGAAGAGTGGATTGAAAGTAAAAAAGGGATCGGACCATGTTTTTTTTACATGCATGCTGTTTCTCAGTTGGTCAGAGATAACAAGATGCTTATCCTTATCGTATAACTCAGTGGATCTCACATTATCAATTTTTTTTGGTTTTTTTTTTTATTTTTTTAATTTTATTTTGTAATCCTTATGGCTTAAAACATAGCAACATAACTAAGTGTCACTCTTATCCGCTCTTAACCCTTCCGATCTTGGGTATGACTGGGATTTTAATCTCAGTTTTACTGCACGAAGGTTCGTGCCAAGTAACTACCACTATTATAGCTGGAATATCTGCCAATTTTGCTGTCATATGCTGGCTAATTTTATTTTTTGATATCTGAAACTTATTTCTTAAACATTTATATACCTGCAAAGAATATCTACAAGTAACATGAATCAGAATAAGTAATTATTGGAGTTGGCATTCCACTACAAGTAAATTCAAATTTAGGGAGCTTAAACTGTGTAGGCTTGACTATTGATATAAAATGATTTGATTTGTTGCCATTGCTCTAGATATGATTTATCCTCATCTATATATGAATTATGCGTATTTCCTCTCACTAATGAATCCTTGTTTTCTTTTGTAGAAAGTAACAGTAATTGCCATGACTGTTTCAAGCTCTCTTGGAAGAAGAAAATTGTTTGCCCAGATAAATAGCTTCATTGCTGTTTTTATCCTTGCTGGACAACTTACTGTAACAGTAAGCTAATAGCCAAATATATTTCTTCAATGTTTTGATGCTCTGACTGGTTTTAAAACCAAGAAAATAGATAATACTTACTGGAGTTCCAGTATTAAGGAAATCAGTTGCAGAATTATGATCAAATTTAACAGGTGTCTTGCTCTGATTAATTGTTACTGAGTTTCCCCTGAAGCAATTTTAATCTTTGTATTCCCAAGCGTCAAAGAGGGTAATTTCTGAAAATAAAATAAAATAATCTCGTGGTTTGTTTGGATGTGGTGGATATAAAGAATATGCACGGTACTTTTATGCAATTGAATCTGAAATGTGTCCACGTCAAAAATGTAAAGAAGGAAGCCTTGTAGAAGAATTCCGGACCAAAATGTTTTTAGAAATGATATTCTTTTACACTAATTCAATTTTGAATCTTAACAAATTGCATGATCTGTAGCAGAGAAATTCATTATGTCAGGTTCTGGTGGTTATTGCTGTCTGTTCATTGGGATCTGCAATTACTTTCCTTAATTCTGCTTGATAAATTTCTTCATGTAATATTTTCTGTGTTTGTGCATCTCTGGGGACAAAACTGCAGTGTTCATTGCATTTCACATTATTAGAGTTCCTGTTTATAATTTGTTGAGCTTTTGCTTATCAAATCAAACACAGGGACGCATCCTTACTTTAGCTGGGGTTACTGCAGCAATATGCTCTGCTCCGGTTGCTGCCTTCTCAAATTTAGTTGCTATTGCTGTTTGGCCAACTTGGGTAGCAGTTGCCATCTGTGAGACTGTACGAAAGGTTTGTCACCATTGGTCCCTTGCCTGCAATGAAACAGCATTGTGGGTTGTATTTCTTTCTTTCTTCCTTTCCCAGTTATTCTATCTGAATATAATAATGCTTATGTATCCAATTATCTAGAGTATTATTTGGGTGAATTCACCTTCCTCTTAAATTGTTGAGAGCACTTGATATGGTTGAGGAAGTATGTCCCATTCACTTTGAGGCCTCACGGTTTGGTTTTACCCTTACTTGCAGGTGGTTACTTATGTAGTGACCAGGCCTGGAAGAGAACTTCTGTTTACTGTGGTCACTCAAGAAGAGAAATACAAAGCTAAGGTTAGTAGATGTTTCTGCACTAATAAGTTATATATATCCCTGATTGAATTGGGCTCTAATACCAGATTTTTTTAACAAGCAGTAATTTTGTTGCTTACATATCGATCTCCGATATTTTCTCCCCTTTCAGCAGAAATTTCGACTCATGTCTGATGTCATTTTTATGAAATCCCTTGAGAATCTTTTAGGCATGCATGAGTAGACTTACCTTTGCAATTGATGCAAATAACATGGATTTCACGCATTTCTTGTTTGATATTTCCATTAGATTTTGAATAATTACTTGCATATCTTCTACTGCATTATGTCAAACAGCGCTATGTCTTACCACAGGTTTGCATAGATGTCATTGTTCAACGGCTTGGAGATGCTACAGCTGCAGGAATGTACAAACTACTATTCAGCACTCTTCATGGGAGGACATCAACTGTGTCTCTTTATGCTCTGCCTGTACGTATATAACCAGCAAATTTTATAGATTAATTATTATGGTGGTTATTGATCCAACTTGTTAATTCCTGAGAACCTCAACGTTGTTCTGCACTCCATAAAGTAATGCTCTGAAAATGCCATTTCATTTGTTATGATCATGTTTTTCAACCAAGAATAATGCAAGGTTTTGTTAATCGTCTTTGTGCTGCAGATCTGTTTATTTTGGATTTTTACAGCATTCCATTTGGGACAGCGGCAAGCTCAACTTGCAAAGCTCCAGGCCGTCTAAACTTTTTTAGGTTTTTGAAGAATGATTTTATGTACGGTTATTGAACAAAGGAAACAAAGATAAATAATTCCTTTGTATCATTTCCTCTTTGGGATTATAATTTTATATGCTGATAGTTAATGGCTGGTAGAGCATGTCTCACTATGTCAAATGCATGTACGATGATGTTTCCTTGTGCTAATACTGCTCCAACTCTACTCGGTTCAAGGCATGGTAACTCGACTTCTTTAGAACACAATTCACCAGCAAAACATTGCAATTTTACTGAACGCTAAGTTGAGTTGCAGTTGGTTGATCTGTGCACATCACAGGCAATTGTATCTGTGGAACAAAAGTGCTGCTGTGTGGTGGTTACACAGTCGTGAATAAATTTGATTCTATCAACTTAGCTCAAGACACAAGATCGCACCTCTGAAATAGGATTTCAATCTTTGTAAGAGCTGTTGTGAACTTCACCTGTTATCTTGTCCTCCCATCTAGCGCCAATTGGGGGGGGACCAAGAACCACATTATCTGTCATCATGGCGCAAAAAAATAAAATAAAAAAAGATTTGTACCTCACACCCCTGAGCCCAGGCCATAAAACAGAGATAGCCGTAGACATTGTCCAGGGCGGTTTTCTTGTTCGCTATCCACTGTAAAGCTCGAACATCGATTCTTTTCTATGAAAAGTGAACAATACCTAAACAAGAGTGTCCCTACTCCCAGTTAACAATGACGTAACATTGTCGGGGAGGGATACTGAAGATTGATATTTGATAAATCCTCCAAGATTATTATTACACCCACACTCATTCACGGAGTTTCCCAATATTAGGTACGTAAGTACCATTATTGTACATTTGGATACAGGTAAAGCTTCCATTACTGCTATTAAACTGTGCTAATCGGAGTTCCTCTGCCTCAACTTTTTTCATTTATTTTAACAAAGTGCACAGGTTCCAAGCTCATCTCTAGCCATGAGCTACCATTTCCCTCCCCTGCAAGTTCCCTTGTCCCATGAAACCAGCCCTTTGCAGTTGATTAATTTGAGTTTCTCCTCGTAGCTGCTTTATCAAATGAAATTATCCTGGGTTAACATGATTCAACCAGTCAGAATGTACATCAGCAAGGCTCGACTTTCATATGATAAACTAAGGGGGAGTATAATTATATAAATTATTCATGCTTTGTTTTGGCAATGGCTAGAAGGATAACTGAAATTAGTCCTCCCATACATGCAAATAACTGACTTTTGTGCAGGATGATAGTTCGCCCTTCAGACTTTGAGGGCACTAGAGGGTGTCAGGGCCAGATGAATCTGTGTCTCCTATTTATTTCATCAGGTTTGCTGGCGTTTCACATGTGGTCAAGGCAGGTATTAGTAATTTCATCAGATTAAAATATAATTATTTTGTTTTCACATTTTTATGGTTATGCTGAATAGCGAGATGCGCTGCTAATCCATCTAGTAATGAACAGACAAAATAACCTCCAGGAGAGATCCCTTACTTTCTCAGATCACAGCCTCAGAATCTTGAACTAGAATGCTTTGCAAGACAACAAAATGTTTACCTTGAATGCTTATGTTCCACGGAGGGAACGGACACGATCTTGAATCAAGTGCCTCTCCCAATCTGCTATATCTTCAAAAGCATATTCTGGTAGAGTCTCGAAGGGCTGCTTCCATGGATCATTCTTGGCTAGATCATAAGTAGTTGCCTGTATCGATCTCTTACTGGGTCCACAAGGTCTCTTCGAAGTTAGTGTATCATAAGCTGTATTAAGCTGTCCCATACCAGTAGCAAAAATGACAATCAGAAAAATATGTTCCAGTTTGCAAATCAATCAATCAAGAAATTGTATCAAAACAATCACTCTAGAAGTCCGATAATATCATGATATCCATACCAAATATAGCCCACAGTTTTGTAACTCATATCAATATAAGTCTGAAATTTAAAATAATAATTTTGACAAAAATAAATAGTAAAAGAGTTGAGAACTGACATTCATGCAACAAAACCAGAACATGTAAGCTATAGCAACAGCAGGGGCTCTTCCCAGTCCAGCTGTGCAATGTAGGTACACTCTGCCCTTTCCCTCAGAAGTAGCCCATTCCAACGATGAAACAGCTTTGGGTAATGCACTTCTCAAGGAATCTGGATCGAAATCTGTAGCCTGAACAAAGAATTATATTTGCAAATTCATCCAGTTAGCACCAAGAAAACACTGGTAAAAAAATAAAACGCAGGCATGAACACATGAAAAATGGTTGTAACATATAATAACTCATTTTGGAAATTGGAGTCTTCTACATGTTTCAATTTACAATGAGTAGCACTTTCTTACAGGCCTTCTCATATGACGGATTCCAAGTTGTTGACATCTCTGTATAATAGACTGCAAGTCAATACCCCAATACTCGATGTCCTTGTCCTGCTGCAAGTTTAGAATGTAGGCCACATTCTCCTCATGTCTTAGATGTTCTATATCTTCAGGTTTCTGAGGTTGGGATCCCACAATCACATTATCAGTTATCAATGTGTAGTTCATGCCTGAATACAACATGTCAGTTATAGACTGAATTAAGGAACACAACACACACGGTAAGAAAACTGGAATACATTTAGCATAAAAAGTTCGAGTGCAGGGGAGCCAAAAGTGGAATGCTAATGGTGGAACCTATACTGCAAGATACGTAACTTCTTCTATCAACAAAACCAAACCTCATTTACAAACTAGTTGATATGGGTGTCTACAGTTCACACTGACACACATCTTTATCAATGATTTCTGTAGCCATTCAAAAGAATACTTGTACAGTGTGGCTTCAGACTTTTCTATTTCCAAGTTAGTCAAAGGGTTAATGCAATTTCAAAACTTGAACCCTTTTAATCCTTATACCTTTAGACCCATGTATGCCGGGCTGTAATAAATAAAACTGATACAAATTTTGTATCAAAAATCTTTCTTTTAAAAAAATGGCTGGGTCGATCCCAGCCCTTTTCCATAAGATCTAGGCATATATAAAATGCTTTCAATCAGCTGAAAGCTAATATAATAGCAATGATAAGTCATCTTTCTCAAAAGTGATACAGATCAGGATTATTTTTTCTATTGGAAATTTGAAAGCTTTTCCCTAAAGCGTGTCTATACAATTCTTGATTTGTTATTCTCAATAACTTGTATCCGAAATTAGAGGGTGACAGTGGAAGCATTACCGGGATCATGGTCAACTCCATTAAAAGATAGAGAGTAAAGAATTCATGGAAAAAGTAACAACCTTTTCTGTGTTAAGCTTCATACTTACGTATGAACTGACAACATAAAATTAAATAAATTGAGGATAAAAGGATGCCATCCAGATTCAGACGCTGCCTAAATTATATAGTCATTGACCATTTCAAAAAATTAAAAACCACAGAATGGGTTGTTATTGGATTACTTCAGAATTGAATTCAACAACACAACTTAAAGTATTTAGTATTATGGAAATTTCATTGTATGGCAAAAGCAAGAAGAACCCAGAAAAACATATCCGCCAACCTGCACATTCTCCTTACTCGCAATCCATCAGAGAAACAAACTGAAAGTATGAAAGGAACACAAAACACTGACACAGAAACGGATGAACAAACACAGTACCAAAATCTTAGATGGAAATGAAAGATGAAGATCAAGAGCAAGAAATAATTAGGAAAATGGAGGTAAAAGGGAAACGAACTAACCAAGATCATGATGATACTCGTATGGGTTCCTCATCATCCTTTTCATGGCAATATTATACTCTTCCATCCTGTTTGTTGAGCTCAATGATAAGTTTTTTCCTGTGGGGTTGTCCTCAACTCCACTCCCATGACTATGAGCTGGTAACTTACAATGGATTCCAGTTCTGCCCATTTTAAAGCAACTCTTAAAGACCATAAAATTGCATGTGGGTTTCTTTCTCATCAAAAACAAAATTCTATTCTCAAGTGGGTATGTCGAAACTGTAGAGAGGGAAATGTTGCTGCTAATACCAACCATATTGTCTCTCCTGATGTTTCTCCGAATAGAAATTCGTGGGCGTTAGATTTGCTACTATCAACTTAAGCCACTCGTGACTTCCTTCTGATGAACTTTTTAGGAGGAAAAAAACAAAAAAGAGTTTTACGTCAATTTGGTACTCAGATTATTGTAAGATGTTCAATTGAATCCTCATGTGTGTGTTTTTCCTTACCTTTTAGTAATCAAATTCGTGTATTTGTTTGCAATTAATTTTTACCACAAGTACATGGCGTACAGTAACTTCCCCTCCTCTTTCAATTGTTTTATACTTTATCCAGCTAAATTTGCGTTAACTCATATCTATTGAGTGATTGTTTGAATGAATATTACTGTTTGGTTGTTCATGCAGACACCTTTTAAAATACGTTTGTCACTTAAATTGATGCAGACACCTTTTAAAATATAATTTGATTTAAATGGATTGTAACTTAAAAACATATCTTAAAGAATCAAAATTATATATTTGTGGTTGCTGATGCAGACATCTTCTATAATTTGATTTACATGCATTGTAACTTAACCCATCAAGAATTTCTCTTGAAAAATTAGAGTTATACATGATGATCATTATCACTTTATTTTTATAAAAAATGCAAACAAGTAGTATTAAATTACAAAAAAGTTGATTAGTTATTTAAAGAATTTAAAAGTTTAATAAAAAATTTAATATGAAAATCACTCAATCATATAAAAAATAATAAAAATGTTGATTTTTTCCCCTTAAAAATAATCTTCTTTTTTTTAAAAAAAAATCTCTACAAAATAATATTTATACTAGAAAAAAGTCTAAGTATAATAGGATATCCTTAATAAATATGGATAAACCTAATAAATACTAATAATTCAATAACCATAAATTTAAATAAAGGATCTAATATCTCTAAATGTCTAATAACAATTAAAAGATAAATAAAAAAATAGCCTAATTAATTTAAATAAAACTAAATTCTTTTTTGTAATCTATTAGAAAAATCAAAGTCTAACTTCAAATACATGGTTTTCTCTCGTATTAATGATTTAAAAGGTTTTTCATACATCAATGGAAATTTATGGATGTTTATTTTCTAATGCAACTGGAATCACAATAAAATTCTTTTTGTAGCTCAAGTTATGACCAAAACAATATCAAAAAGTCAAACTGACATATTTAAATCTTTTTATAATGTTTAAATGACTACCTACATGTTTTATTGAACATGAATTAAAAATCTAGGCTTGTACTTCATTATTATTGTATTCTTGAAATTCACCTTAGCCTATGTGTTTTGAAGCCATTGAAAGCTTTTTTGTAGCTCCAAGTCTTGTCATTGAATCAATTGGAACCTCTAACAAATTTTTTAGTATTGTTTGGTTTGCATAATTAAAAGCCTTGACTAATCCAACTAGAATTGAATTGAAATCCTTTTTATTGCTCCATTTATGACTAAAATAGTAGAGAAAAGTAAAAAATGATAGATTAAATCTTTTTGTAATTTATGAATGTCTATCTACAAGCTTTTCTTAAACATGAATTAAATTAATCAATACTTTATTATTTAACATTTTCTTGAAGTCTACTTTAGCCCATATTTCTTGAAGAAATCAAATACAACCCTCTTTGAACCTTTTGGCCTTAAGTTTTCTCTAGATCAACTAGAACATCTAATAGATTTTTTAGTATTGCTTGAATTATATCAATTATCTTTCTTAAAATGTGGTTTGGAGGGTAGATCTCACCTAAAATTAAGGTGTAATCTCAATTTCATGCAAAGCATAAATCACAAAATACTGAAGAATTAGAGGCATGATTTTTTAATATGGAATCATATATAGGATTACTAGAAGTATGAGTTTGCCACATTCAAATATCTATATTTGGCTGAACATATTTTAAATACCCCACTTATATTTATATGATTGTATTTTATTTTTATATAAAATCTAGGTATTGAAAGAGAATTTGAACTTGAATAGTTTCACTATCAATACAATATATCATTTATTATTCAAAGGTCTAGTTGAGCTAATGAAGTAAACATATAATTCTTAGAAAGTAGAATAATTTAGTTTC
>NW_011500792.1:60996-68253 GCF_000495115.2 Populus euphratica | reverse complement strand
TATATATATATATAGATGAATGTAATCACTTAGGTTTTAGATGAGTGTAATTTGTTAGAGTTTAATGAGAGCATATACTCTTATGGTTTTAGAAATTTGTAAATTTAAATCTTTTGGTTCAAAAAACAACAATCATTGTATTGTGATTTTAAAATTTCATTTTATTAACTTTTTTACCCACCTTCCATCAACTTAATACATTAGAATTTAAGTTTCAAAAACTAAGCAAGACTTATTGTGATCCAAAGTAGTGTATTTGGGCAATAAAGACTTTTGAAGGATAAGTTTTAGTGAATGGAATAGAGGTAAAAAAACCATTAGTCATACTTAATTTTATATTTTCAACCCCGTTAAATAAATATAAATAAAATTTTCAAAGATTTTCAATTTACTCCTAATGATTTTAAAATTAATTACTCATATTTTTATTTTTATTTACAATCAGGTCTTTATTTTCAATTCTTTCTAAAAGTGCTTATAACTTATAGGTGTTGTGGAAGAACTTGTTAATAAGATAGAAGAACATGTCAATAAGAACTTTTCAAAACCAGCAGCAAAATCTTGAAATAAAGGAGATAAAGATAACAAGAGAAGATAAGATAACAAGCTTTTCAATTTCAAATGTATATAATGCATAGGCTAACTAACAAGATAGTTGTTGCATTTATGCAAAACTCAAAGTCTATTTAAAGACAACTAGAATGCAGAAGAATGTACTGAAGAAGAACATAAACAACAGTTTCTTTAAGTCTTTCTCTCCAGTAAATTTTGATTTCTTTATGGTATCAGAGCTTATAAAAAGATCAACGTCTATTTACTATTGATTCACAATGACTTCCTCATCTTCCATCTTAAATAATTCTACTAATCATCCCCTTCTCACTATCCCATCCCTCTCTAATCTCTCATTCACTATTAGCATCAAACTCAACTCCTCCAACTATCCTATTTAGAAGACTCAAACACTACCCTATTTTAGAGGTCATGGTGTTTTTGGTTATCTTGATGGTACAATCCCAATTCCTCATAAGAAATTGATGCTTTTCATCCCAACATAGGTGTTGGTATCAAAATTCCAAATCCCCAATACATTCATTGGCTTTATTAGGATTCTCTCATCCTTGCCACCATAAATGCCTCCCTGACCGAAGACACTCTCACTCAAATCATGTCTTATACCACATCTCGTGAAGTTTGGCTTGCATTAGAGCACACATTTTCCTTAATTTCATGTGCTAAAGCTATCCAAATTCACACTCAACTAGCAAATGTTTGCAAGGGTTCTATGTTTGCTAATGAATAATTTCTCTCCATTAAATGATTGGCTAACAAACTTGCTCTTGCTAAACAACCTCTCACAACTGATGATATCATCACCTATGTATTTGTAGGACTTGGCCAGGAGTATGATTCCTTATCTTCCATCATCACCTCTCGTTTAGATCCTGTCACTTTAGAGGAATTCTACTCACTTCTTCTTATAAGTGAGTCCCGAATCAATCATAACAACCAGCCACTTTAAGCCCCTTAATTAGTCAATGTGGCTACAAAGCATCCTTTGCACCAACACCCATCCTCTTCTCACATCTATGAAAACTTTCATGACCCAAATTATGGAATTGGTATATACCATGGTAGAGGTCATTGTTCACATTTCAATTCCGGTAACCATGCTTTATCAACCTATGTTTGATGTCAAGTATGTTTTAAACCATGCCATTCTACTTGACAATGCTATCACAAGTTTGATCTTTCTTATTAGGATCAATGCAATCCTAGATACCAGCCTTAAGCCATGGTTGCTACACGTTACCATACTGTTGATAATGAGTGGCATCCCGATACTAGAAGCAATATTCACTTGCTCAATGAAGATGACAATATCCAGGATCATATTAAGGTGGTTAATGGTGCAGGTTTGAAAATCATTTAAAATGGCACTTCCACTTTCTGTTCTTGTTTTAAATCTTTTATGCTTCACAAATTCTTTATGTTCCTGAAATACAAAAAAAATCTTCTGTCTGTTCATCATTTTTGTCTAGATAATAATGTTTTCTTTGATTTTCATGCCTTTTTTTTCCTTGTGAAGGATTACTTAGGTAACATCCTGCATTGAGGTCCACTCAGTAATGGTTTTTACAACTTCTCAGCATCTCTTGCTCATCTTTAACCTCAAGGTTTATCTAGTATTCATGTGTATGCCAAACTTTGGTATTGCAGCCTCAGCCATGCTTCTTTTCCAGTCATCAATTAAGCTATATCACTAACTCCTCGTAATAAAATTACTTTTATTTGTTCTGAATGTTAGTTGGTTAAAAGCCTTGCTATGCCTTTTAAACATGTTCATATTTCTATTTTGAAACCTTTGCAATTAATACATTCAAATGGTTGGGGCCTGACTCCTATTTTATCCACCACTAGTACTCGTTATTACATCAATTTTCTAGATGATGCAACAAAACATTTATGGCTATTTCCTTTAACACTCAAATCTGATGCATATCAAACTTTTATCTATTTTCAAAATGCTGTAGAACGCTAATTTGATAAAAAAAGCCCTACAATCAGATTGGGGTGGGGAATTTCATAGCCTTTATAAATATCTACAGAGTCAAGCAATTAATCACCAAATAACCTGTCCCTATACCCATCAGCAAGCTAGTGTAATTGAAAGATGTCACCGTTAAATTGTTGAAGTAGGTTTATCTTTACTTGCTCATTCAAAGTTACCACAAATATTTTAGGAAGATGCCTTCTTGACGGTTGTTTATATTATTAATAGATTGCCCGCTCTAGTTTTAAACAATATTTCTCCGTATGAAATGGTCCACATACATAAACCAGATTATAATTTTTTTCGTGCCTTTGGTTGCGCTTGCTATCCCTATTTACACCCTTATAATAGACATAAAAAAAGATTTTCGATAAAAAAACTACATATTTATTGGGTATAGTACTGGTCATCAAGGCTATAAATATTTAGATGTCTTTACTGGAACACAATTCATCTCCCATCATGTTGTTTTTGATAAGTCTATCTATCCATATACAGTTCCTACATTTCCTTCACTCACAACAAAATCCAATTAGTTGTTGATTAGTACTTAAAAGTGCATTCTCATTAAGGTTTTATATCAGCATATTACACCTAAAGTATCATTAAATTCCTTAATTAAAACATGTTTTATATTAACAAGTTTGATAATATAATATACCTTTAATTCATGGTAAATATTCATCCTAAATGCAAATCTATCACATAAATGAAAAGATTAATTGATGAGTTTAAGTATTGAAATTGAAAGGACAAAGAAATGGCCAAACTTAGAAGAGAGTTGCTAGTATAGTCCAAACTCAAACATCATTCGATAATTGGATCATATCTGAAGCTGTAAATCTCGAATTTAGATCTACTTTATATGGATAGAAAGGTAAGATATAGACTTATAACTTTCATGTGGAGTTGAAGACTTAATTTTGCCATTTTCAAGTTCAAATCTTAGCAACAACAGGGAAGTCAGAATCTATCTTGCAGCTGAGACACTGTTCGATTTTTAGCTCAAATCTTGAGTTCTAGAAGTCCAAATGAGCTTTGAATTTTTGTTGTTGGAAAGCTGAGACAATTGCCCACAACTTCCATAATTCAGGGGACTCTAATTCTGATATTAACAATGATGTTTTGGCCAGCCAACAATATAAAAAATCAGCCAATAATATCAATAATCAGCAGCCACCAATGTAAAAAATCAGCCACCAAATCAATGGTTAGCCACCAACTGTTTTCTTATTCAACCAATTAATAGTTGTGAATCTTAGCCTATAAAAGGAGGCATTTGCCATGTATTTGGTTATATTAATTTTTAGATCAAAATCATCTTCTTGCTTTCTCTCTTTATATCTTGTAATGTTTAAGTTTTCTTTCATGCTATATTAATATCTTGTTTATGCTCTTTCATTTCCTTTTCTAAACTTATAGTTAACTTATTTCATGTTTATGTTCTTATTTAGTTTATTTATGTTTTTTTCCTTCATTATGTTTAGCTAAATTAATTATGTTAAGGTGAAAAGATTTCTGTAATGGTGTTAGAATAGGTATAATATAAACTCAACATGGACTTTAATATTTATATCCAAGGAAGATTGTTATTAACATGTTTTATCTTTTTATCTACTAATTCTTAATACCTTTCTTGTTAAATGGTTAATCTAAATTTATATTGTACATCAAATGCTTGATCCTTCATAATCTTCAGCCGACATTGTTATTATGATAGGAATTTGATTTATTGTTAACATAAGCTAATAACATGAATGCCTGATGATATTTATAAATATGTTGTTACTTAGATAAGATGATTAATATGATCATGTTAATAATTTATAATGAGCTAATAACGATAAATCATCCGATTGGAACCTCCTCTGTGTGTGGTTTCCAGTTGAGTAATAAAAAGAGTTTATATTATATTTATTTGAAATACCATTAGTGAATCCTCTAACCTTGACATCTGTTTTATTATTATTTAATCCTTATATCAATATCACATCCCAAAACTCTCTTCAACTCCTTTTTTGTTATTATTCTTTTCAAATCTTTTTCTTTATTTGTAATTTATATAATTCACCTCCCTATGGTTCGACCCCGGTTTTGCCGGGTTATTTATTACTTTGACACTCCTGTATTTAGGATAAGACATCAACTCTTTGATCGTGTCAGTTTTTCTCCCACAAAATCTTTAATTGTCATCCTCTAATGCTCTTACCTTTGCAGGTATAGTTAATCAGACTCCTGCACCAAGCTAGCAACATATAATCTCACCGTCAAGTCCTTTAAATTATCTTCATGATAATTCTACCTCCCTTGCCAGCAATACTACTCCATCATAACTACAAAATAATACCATTCCCTCTCCAACACCTTCTCAACCTTAATAGCAGAATCAAACCACACACCTCATGATCACAAGAAGTAGGAATAACATTCATAAACCAAAAATCATACCTGATCACCATATTCGCTATCCAATTCCCAAAGCCTTTATGATCACACTCCAACCACACAACCAAAAACCAACTTGCTATTCCACTATAGTCAAGCACCACCAATGATGTGACGCTATGAACAAAGAAGATGATGCCCTGTTAGCAAATGAAACCTGGACTTTGGTTCCCCAACCACCAGATGCTAATCTAGTTGGTTGCAAATGGGTTTACAAAGTTAAAAGAAAAGCTGATGGTAACATTGAACGTTTCAAGGCACGTTTAGTAGCCAAAGGTTTTCATTAACAAGAGGGTGTTGATTTTGTGAGACATTAGCCAAGTGGTCAAACCACCTACTATAAGATTGGTGTTATCTCTAGTGGTTTCATATGGCTGGTATCTTTGTCAAATCGATATGCAAAATGTCTTATTACATGGCATTCTACACGAGGATGTCTTTATGAATCAACCCCCAGGCTTCATTCATCGACAATTGCCTCACCACATCTGCAAGTTATAAAGATCTTTATATGGTCTTTGTCAAGCACTAAGAGCATGGTTCTCTCGATTGACTGATCAGTTACTAGCCATTAACTTCATCAACAGTCAGGCCGATCACTCTTTTTATATTTATCACCAAGGCTCCACACCTATTTATCTTCTCATTTATGTTGATGACATAATTTTAGTTAGGGCTGACATCTAAACTATTAACTATGTCATTACCTTGTTAAAGAACAAGTTTACAGTGAAAGACATGGGTGACTTGACATTCTTTTTAGGAATTGAAGCGATTAGAGACACCGATGGCTTGTATTTATCCCAGTGCCGTTACATTCTAGATCTCCTTACCCATAGCTATATGGATAAAGAAAAGTCTTGCTTGATTCCCATGTCCAGCTCTCAGTTATTAACAAAGTCTGATGGCATACCTTTAATGACCTTCATCTATATCACATCATAGTTGGTGAGATGCAATACCTCTCTTTCACTAGGCCTGATGTTGCCTTTGCAATTCACAAGGTTAGCAAATATATGCATAATCCGCATGAACTACATTGGACAGCTATAAAACACATTTTGCACTAGTTAAAAAGCACAATCTCTCATACATTGTTAATTCAACCAAGTACTACAGTAAAGCTTCATTCCTTTAGAGATGTGGATTAGCCATCTGATTGTGATGAAAGACGATCAGTTGGTGCCTTTTATGTTTATCTAGATAAAAATTTAATTTCATTGGGGTGCAAATAGTAGTAAACTATTGCCCGAAGTAGTATTGAAGTAGAATACAAAGCTCTTGCCAATGTTGCTACTGAAATTCAATAGATCTAATCCTTGATAATTGATGTTCATGTTCAGCTTGTCTAACCTTCAATTCTTCGGTGTGACAACATCAGAGCTACATACTTGACTAGTAATCCCTTATTTCATGCTCGCATAAAACATATTGAAATTGACTTCCATTTTGTTTGTGATCAAGTTTTACGTGGTCAACTTTATATTCAATTTGTGTCTAGCAAAGATCAATATGCAGATGTCCTCACGAAGCCACTATCTTCCACTCAGTTTCTTCTCCTGTATGACAGTCTCAATGTTCATTCCTTACCCTTTCGACTATGGGGGTGTGTGGAAGAACAAGTCAATAAGATAAAAGAACAGGTTAATAAGAACTCTTCAAAACCAAAAGCAGAATCCTGAAACAAAAGAGATAAAGATAACAAGAGAAGATAAGATAACACGTTTTTCAATTTCAAATGTATATCATGCATAGGCAAACTAGTAGGATAGTTGTTGCATTTCTTTAAAACTCAAAGTCTATTTAAAGACAACCAAAATGCAGAAGAACATAAATAACCATTTCTTTAAGTCTTTCTCTTTAGTCCACATTGATTTATTTAATCATAAAGAGTAACGATTGTTCATTAGAAAAAAAGAAGAAGAGGAAAATGGATGAAATCGATTGTGAATAAGAATAATAAATGAAGCTAGAAGAGTCCTTGATCAATTAGGAGAGTTAAAGAACAGTCGACTAGTCAACTAAACAACTAAAATTCATGATTGACACGACCAAAAGATTGATGTCTTCTCCAAAGTGCAGGAGTGTTGAAATAATAAATAACCCGGTAAGACTGGGGTCGAACCATAAGGAGGTTAATTGTATAAATCATAAACAAAAATAATACAACAACAACAACAACAATGATAATAATAATAATAATAATAATAATAATACTAGTAGTAGTAGTAGTAGTAGTAGTAGTAGTAGTAGTAGTA
>NW_011500792.1:0-60969 GCF_000495115.2 Populus euphratica | reverse complement strand
CTCATAATAATAATAGAAGAAGAAGAAGAAGAAGAAGTTGATGAGAACTTTGAGATGGAAAATCAATGTAAGGATTAAACAGTGATAACAACAAATATAAAGGTTAAAGGATCCACTAATAATATTTTAAACAAGTAGAGTATAAACTCTTATTATTCAACTATAAACCACACACAAAAGAGGTTCCAATTGGATTATGAATTGTTAACATGATTGCATTAGTTATCTTATTTGAATAATGCTAATAGTTGTAAATATTACTAAGCATTCATGATTATAACTTATGTTAACAACAAATCAAGTTTCTTTCATAGCACAGGTGTAGGTTATACCATATGGTTGGGCTATGAAAGTGCCAAATATTTGTTGTATAAAGTGTTATACAACACAAATCTAGATTAACCATTTAACAAGCAAAGTATTAAAAGTGAACAAGATAACAAATATAAAACATATTAGTATCAAACATTAAAGTCCATATTAAGTTTACATTATACTTATTCTTACACCATTAGTGTAACCTTTTCATCTTGACATGATAAACTTAGCTAAACATAATGAAGAAGAGAAACATAAATAAACAAGATAAGAACATAAATAAGATAAAAGTTGACTAAGTAAAGGAAAGGAAATGAAAGAAATAAACTTGATATTAATGAAAGCAAAACTTAAGCATTACAAAAACACAAAGAGAGAGAGCAAGAGTATGATCTGGAAACCAAGATGCCTAAATGCATGGAAAATGTCTCTTTTTATAGGCTAAAATTGAGAACTATTGATTTGATGACTAATTAATGAGTGGGTAGTCAACTCTTGACTTGGTAACAATCCTTATCTTCCCTTAACTAAATAAAACATTATTGATAACATCAGAATTTGAACCAGAACTCCATATGAAAGTTTAAGGAAATTGTCTAAGCTTTTCAGGAAAAAAAATTGATGACATTTAGACTTCTAGAACTTTAGATATGAGCTAAACACTGAACAGTGTCTGGGCTGCAGGACAGATTTGGAATTGTTTTGTTATTGCTATAATTTGACTTGAAAATGTCTTTTTTAAAACTAGACCTCCGCATGAAAGTTGTAGGCCTATGTGTTACCTTTCCATCCATATAAAGTAGACCTAAATCTGAGTTCTACAGCTCCAGATATGATCTAATTACCGAACAGTGTTTTCGTTTGGACTGCATTAACATCTTTTTTCTAACTTTAGCCATCTCTTTGTTCATTCAATTTCAGTACTTAAACTCATCAATCAATTCTTTTATTTATGTGATAGGTCTGCATTTAAGATGAACATTTACCATAAATTATGGTGATTAGTACTTAAAAGTGCATTTCTATCAAGGTTTTATTTCATCATTTTGCACTTGAAGTATCAATAACTCCTTAACTAAAACATGTTTTATAATAACGTATCTAATAATATAAGATACCTTTAATTTATGGTAAATGTTCATTTTAAATGCAGGCCTATCACATAAATGAAAGGATTGATTGATGAATTTAAGAACTGAAATTGAATGGACAAAGAGATGGCCAAACTTAGAAAAGAGATGTGGGTGCAATCCAAACCAGAACACTGTTCGGTAATTCCATCATATCAGGAGCTGTAGATCTCAGATTTAGGTCCACTTTATATGGATGGAAAGGTAAGACATAGGCCTACAACTTTCATATGGAGCCCAAATCTCAAAAGGCCATTTTCAAGTCCAAATTATAGCAACAAGAAAGAAGCCCGAATTTGTCTTCCCAAATGTTTGTATTCGCGTCAAAAGGGAAGTGACTACTTAAAGACAAAAAATAAATCATATCTTCAAAAAAAAAAAAAACAAAGAAAGAAAAAAAGAAAGAAAAAAAATATATAGATATTTCTCTAGTTTGCTACCTTGTTTGTGTTGGTGAGAAGGGAAGATTACAAGTTGAGTTTTCGTATGAATCAATTATGTTGGTTGCACGATAAATATGACTGAATTTGGAAATTTTGTATGGATGTTTGATTTAGAGAATGTGAGTATGCTTATTTTTCTTTATTTGCTATTGTGTACACTAAGTTAAAGATACCAATGTTTGCATGATAGGTCCTTCAAGTGTGATGAATCGAGCCTAATTATGATTGTTATTATTCTTTTTATTTCAAAGGTTTTATGTTTTGTTTTGCTTGAGGACTAGCAAAATCTAAGTTGGGGGGTGTGATTGTGCATCAAAAGTGTCATTAAGTCTCTTATTTTACATATGTATTTATTGTTTTTATTTGGTTGTTTTTATAATAATTGATGTGTTTTTTAGTAATGAAGTTTGTTTTAATGTTTCGATAGGTTTTTGGAGCTTAAATGAATTAATTCACAAAATTCAACGTCGGAATTCAGAACAAAGAATTGAAGAGACATTTAGTTGAAGATTGAAGCAAATCTTGGTTCAAATAAGTGCTCCAAATTTGTCCCAAAAATCAATTCTATTCCAATTCTAGAAAAGAATATCATATGATTTATTTCAAGCCCAAACTTGCCTTATGTTGTGTGCAAACTTCAACCATTAAACACTCAAGGTTTCAATGTCAATCTTAGCCCAAATAATAAGTACATTTGTATACTTATTTGATGCTCAAATTCAGCCCAAAAATCAGCCCCAAATCAGCCCTAAATCAACCCCAAATCAACCTTCAAATCAACCCAAACACAATCCATGATCTTACATGTCCACACAACAAATAACAATTGATTTATTTTGGGCAATCCATTGATCCAAGAAGGCAAGCACATGGATGGAAAGCTGGAGGGGATATTTTAACATTATTTTGGGTCAAAAAGAAGAAGGAGACACCTCATAAATGAGGAAGAAAAACGTGCACCAAAGTAGTTGTAAAGCTGTCTTGATTTGATTTTTCAGAACACCTTTCGGTGTTTTGCCCATAACTTTTGACTCAGGTGTCCAAATGAGCTGTTCTTTAATGATCTGGAAAGGTGACAGAATTGCCTATAAATATGTCTCTAATAGACTTCTCCAAAAAAAGCTTCTAAGAGGGTCGAATTGCTGTCCAAAGTTAGAGTCAGATTTGTGTCCGAATTTTTTCTGAAATTGTATTGTGTTCTTCTTTATAGATTTCGGTTCTTTAGTTTGTAAAACTTATTTTTTCAGTTGGATTCAAGTTCTTTCATGTTTATTGAAGTGTTCTTATATATAATCATGGTTGGCTAAACTCTTTCTTGGATCCAAATCAAGGATAATGGTGATTGAGGTGAGTTCTTTAGGATATGAATGAATCTTAATGTTTATCTTCTTATTTTCTTCATGAATGATTTATTATTGTAAAGAAATTTTAGAAATCATTTAGGTAATGTTATAATCTTGAATTTTTATGCACAAACTTTAGTTTTGGTATAGAGATTGCTTGATTCAATGTCTTACTTAATATGAAAGTACTTGTTCATTCTTAAGCAATAATCAATCTTCATCTTTCTAATCTTCATTGTAATATCTTCCGATTTAATATCACCATCGTTGATATTAGGTTGAGTTATCTTATATATGTTGAAGAAATCACCAATACATCACCATTAAAATTGATTTGGACCAAGACTTACTTTTCTTGTCATTTAAAATCTATTTACATTTTTTTTTATCTTTGAAAACAAATCCATCAATTATTTTCAACCAAGTTATTGTTAATTTAATTTCTCTTGAGTTTTTTTTGTTACTTAGCTTAATTTCCAGATCTAGCTCTCTGTGGATATGACCTCGATCTTACCGAGTTAATTGCTACATCGCACACTCGTGCACTTGCGAGTTAAAACAAGCCAATCATAAAAAGCGGTCAAGCAATTTTGGCGCCATTGCCGGGGAGCTAGCAAGCAAAGGTAACAAATTTAGATTTGATTATTGGAAAACTAAAAAAAAATCATATAAAAAAAATCAAATGGCTGGTTTTACCGCCTCAAAAAAATTGACATCAACTTTTCGGATATTGGACTGTGGAATGGACTACTAATTGTTAACTTTTGGTTGGTTCAACCATTTTTCTTTTGATGTTTATTCTAATTAGTTTATAATATTTATTTTTTATATTATAAGGCTGGTTTTACCGCCTCTTGTTTATTTTATTTTATCTTGTTGTATTGTTGTTGTTTTGTTTTGTTTTTGTTGTTTTTTTTGAAGTACTTGGCTGGTATTACCGCCTCTTTATTCATGCTTGTTATAATTATCTTTTCATGTTTATTATTGTTAATATTGCTTATTAGTTGAAGTGTGAATTTTCTAATTTGTTGTATTTTTATTTTTGAGCTATTACTTTATCTTTTACATTTCATTTACTTTTATTTGCAATCTTCTTTTTATTTTTTTCCTTTCTTTTCATATTCATATAATTGTTATATTATTATTATTTTTTCATCATGGCTAATGTTGAAGATATAGAGGGTGAAGGGAGTGTTCAAGGTAATGGACCTCCACAATTCAATGATCAACCTAATTTTCGAACTCTTAGAGAGTATCTTCACCCAGCTAGACAAAGTACACCTTCGTGTATTATCTTGCCTCTGAACCAACAAGCTTTCCATTTGAAACCAGGCATGATCCAACTTCTTCCCACATATCATGGTATGGATTCTGAAAATCCATATATACATATTAAGGACTTTGAAGAGGTATGTAATACTTTTATTGATAGAACATGCACTGAAGAAACTATTCGGCTGAAATTATTCCCATTCTCTCTAAAGGATAAAGCCAAGCTTTGGCTAAACTCCCTGCGTCCTAGGTCTATAGGTACATGGAGAGAAATGCAAGCTGAATTTTTGAAAACATACTTCCCCACTCATAGCACAACAGCCTTACAACGTGAAATGATGAATTTTTCTTGTAGTCCAAATGAGTCATTTCACCAGGCTTGGGAAAGGTTCAAAGACTTGTTAAATGCATGCCCCCACCATGGTTTTGAGATGTGGAGGTTAGTGAGTTTCTTCTATGACTCTCTTACCGCAGATTTTAAAAAGCTAGTGTCAACCATGTGTAATGGTGAGTTTTATGACAAAGAACCAAGTGAGGCCTTTGATTTTTTTGATCAATTGGCTGAAAACACAAAGCAATGGGAGACTTCTCTCCCAGTTCATGTTGAGTCTAGAAACACCATTTCTCATTCAAGTGGGAAGTTTCAATTGAAAGAGACTGATGACCTCAATGCTAGATTAGCTTCATTGGCTAGGAAAGTAGAGTCTCTTGAGATTAAAAAAGTGTATGTCATGAGTGAACAACAAGAGGAAAGTTGTGTTGTTTGTGAGAGCAAAGGGCATAGGACAACTGAGTGTCCTACCATTCCAGCCTTCATGGAAGTGCTATATGGCCAAAATTCTGATTCAAGTAATGTTAGAAAGCCATTTCCAAACCAAGTAGGCAATTCCTACTCTGAGACCTATAATCCTGGATGGAGGAACCACCCAAATTTTGGATGGAGAAATGAGGGCTCTTTAGTACCTCAAACATTTCAACTTCCACCCCAACCATTTCATGCTCCCACACATAACACATATCAACCACCTCATAAGAGATCCCTAGAGGATACTCTTCAACAATTCATGCAAACGCAAGGAGGAATCAACAACCAAGCTTACAAATTCCAAGACCAGACCAATAGGACCTTACATGACATTCGAAGTCAACTAACTAAGTTGACTCAATCACTAAGCATTCAAGAGAAGGGAAAAATCCCAGCTCAACCAATGCCCAATCCTAGAGGTCAGGTATACATGAGTGAATCCTCACCTAGTGAACCTTCAAACCATGAACAAGTCCAAGCCATCACTACCCTTAGAAGTGGAAAGATTGTTGACAAAGGTATAGGTTTTAGGATTCCTAAAGGTATTATAGAGGAGAAATCTAGGGAAAGTGAAGAGGGAATCAAAACACAAGTGAAAAATAAGAGTTTGAGTGATAAAGAAGGTGAGATAAATGAGAAAGAGATGAGTGAGAAAGGAGATGATTCAAGAAAAATTGGAGTCAAAATGAGTGATTTAGAATTTGTTCCTAGAGCACCATTTCCACAAAGGTTAAGGAAACCTAAACAAGATCTTATGAACTCAGAAATCTATGAATTGTTCAAACAAGTGAAAGTCAATATTCCACTCCTTGATGCAATTAAACAAGTTCCATCTTATGCAAAGTTTCTTAAGGATTTATGCACAGTCAAAAGGAGATTGAATGTGAAACAAAGAGCTTTTCTGACTAAACATGCTAGTGCCATCATCCAGTTTAAGACCCTCCCAAATACAAAAATCCTGGTTGTCCTACCATTTCATGCATTATTGGAAGTCATAAGATAGATCAAGCTTTGTTGGATTTAGGAGCAAGTGTGAATTTAATACCCTACACTGTTTACGAACAATTAGGTTTAGGAGAAATCAAGCCTACTCGAATCACCCTTCAATTAGCTGATAGGTCAATCAAGATTCCCAGGGGTATAGTTGAGGATGTGTTGGTCCAAGTAGATAAATTCTGCTTTCCTGTTGATTTTGTAGTGTTAGACACCGCACCAATTCAAGGTTCTAATGCTCCCATCCCAGTCATTTTAGGGAGACCTTTCCTAGTTACATCCAATGCCTTAATTAACTGTAGGAATGGGGTGATGAAATTGTCTTTTGGGAATATGACTGTGGAGATGAACATATTCAATATCTCCAAACAAATTGGGGAACATGAGGACATTAGAGAGGTAGATTTGATCCAAATAGTTTGTCAAGAACACTTTGAGAGAGTGTGGATCAAAGATCCATTGGAGAGAACTTTAATTCATGATGAAAGATTTTGTTCTTTGGAATATGTTGATAAGGAAGTAAAAGAACTCGAGACTTATCTAGATCCAATGCCTATTATGTCAATAGGTCAATGGACCCCATCGTTTGAGCCTTTGATTTCACCCCATGTGAAAGTTGAGGCATCTCTTATCCAGCCTTATAAACTAGAAAGGAAGCCTTTACCGAGTGATTTTAAGTATGCATTTCTAGGGGAAGATGAATCATATCCTATTGTGATCTCATCAAAACTTAGCATAGAGCAAGAACAAAAGCTTTTGAGAGTGGTGAGAAAACACAAGAAAGCAATTGGGTGGAAAATTACAGACTTGAAAGGAATTAACCCTTTTTTATGTACACATAGAATCTATCTTGAAGAAGAGGCTAAATCTGTGAGGTAAATGCAAAGACGATTGAACCCAAACATGAAGGAAGTAGTGAGAGGTGAAGTGCTTAAGCTACTTGATGCAGGTATCATTTACCCTATTGCAAACTCAAAATGGGTTAGTCCAACCCAAGTTGTCCCTAAAAAATCTGGAGTCACGGTAATGAAGAATGAAAATAATGAGCTGGTACCAACTAGAATCCAAATTGGATGGTGTATGTGCATTGATTATCGTAAATTGAACATGGTGACTAGGAAGGACCATTTTCCGCTTCCATTTTTAGACCAAGTGCTTGAAAGAGTAGCTGGAAGAGCTTTCTATTGTTTTCTTGATGGATACTCAGGTTACAACCAAATTGAGATTTCTTTAGAAGACCAAGAAAAAACCACTTTCACTTGTCCTTTTGGTACCTATGCTTATAGAAAAATGCCTTTTGGTTTATGTAATGCACCAGTCACTTTTCAAAGGTGTATGATGAGTATCTTTAGTGACATGGTGGAAATTTTTTTGGAAGTTTTCATGGATGATTTTTCAGTTTATGGGGATTCTTATGAGTTGTGTCTAATGAATCTAGAAAAAGTTCTTGAAAGGTGTGAAGAGAGCAATCTTGTACTTAATTGGGAGAAGTGTCATTTTATGGTGACACATGGCATTGTCTTAGGTCACATTGTCTCTTCAAAAGGAATAGAGGTAGATAAGTCAAAAGTGGAAATCATTCAAAAATTACCTACCCCTAGGACTGTGAAAGATGTGAGATCCTTTTTAGGACATGCTAGTTTTTATCGAAGATTCATTCATTCTTTTAGTACCATTGCCAAACCATTGTGTAACTTGTTGTCACAAGATGTCCAATTTGATTGGACATTAAAATGTCAAGAAGCTTTTGAAAAGCTTAAAGGGTTGTTGACAACTGCACCAATCATACAAGCTCCTGATTGGTCTTTACCATTTGAACTGATGTGTGATGCTAGTGATTTTGCGGTTGGGGCTGTTTTAGGGCAAAGAAAAGACAAGAAACCTCATGTCATATATTATGCTAGCAAGACTTTGAATGATGCTCAATTTAATTACACTACAACTGAAAAAGAACTCTTAGTTGTGGTCTTTGCATTAGACAAGTTTAGGTCTTATTTGGTTGGATCTCTTGTTATTGTTTTCACTGATCATGCAGCATTGAAATATTTGCTCACAAAACAAGATGCCAAGCCACGTTTGATTTGATGGATCCTCCTACTCCAAGAGTTTAACCTTGAAATTCAAGATAAAAAGGGAGTAGAGAATGTAGTGACTAATCATTTGTCTCGTCTTTCAAGCTATGAGACCATAATTGATGAATCTCCAATAAATGAACTCTTTGCTGATGAAATTTTATTTTGTGCAGGTATTGTCTCCTACATTGGTTCTCCATGGTATGCTGACATAGCAAATTACCTAGCCACAAGTCAGATTCCTTCTCATTGGTCTAAACTTGACAAACAAAAATTCTTGCGCAATATGTGCACTTTTTTTTGGGATGACCCCTACCTATTTAAATACTGTTCTGACCAAATTATTAGGCGGTGCATCCCTAATCATGAAATTCCAAGTGTCATTAATTTTTGTCATGCATTAGCCTGTGGTGGGCATTTCTCTTCCAAGAAAACCATTGCCAAAATCTTGCAGTGTGGTTTTTATTGGCCCACCATGTTTAAAGATGTTCATGCCTTCTGTGTTGCATGTGACCGATGCCAACGACTAGGTAGCCTCACTAGGCGTAACATGATGCCCCTTAACCCCATCCTTGTTTTGGAAATATTTGATTGTTGGGGGATTGATTTCATGGGACCTTTTCCAAGTTCATTTGGTTACCAATTCATCTTTGTAGCTGTTGATTATGTGTCTAAATGGGTGAAGGCCATTGCATCTCAAACCAATGACCATCGAGTTGTGGTCAAATTCTTGAAAGAAAATATTTTCTCTCGTTTTGGCATGCCCCGGGCTATGATTAGTGATGGGGGAAAACATTTTTGTAACAAACCCGTTGGGATTTTGATGAGAAAATATGGTGTAATTCACAAGGTGAGTACCCCCTATCACCCACAAACTAGTGGCCAAGCTGAGTTGGCAAATAGGGAGATCAAGAACATTTTAGAGAAAACAGTCAATCCAAACCGTAAAGATTGGTCCCTACGACTAGTTGATGCTTTGTGGGCATATCGCATTGCTTATAAGACCTCTTTAGGAATGTCTCCTTATAGGCTAGTTTATGGAAAGCCTTGTCATCTCCCTGTTGAGATTGAGCACCGTGCATATTGGGCCATTCGGCAATTCAATGACAATGAAAACGAGGTTGGCATAAATAGAAAGCTTCAATTGGATAAATTAGAGGAGTTGAGAAATGATGCATTTGAAAATGCAAAAATTTCAAAACATAAGATGAAAACTTTGCATGATAAACATATTCTTAGAAAATCCTTTCATGTTGGTCAAAAGGTTCTCTTGTATAATTCACGATTACATCTCTTTCCTGGGAAGTTGAGGACAAAATGGATTGGTCCATTTGTGATTAAATCCATTTCTGAGCATGGTGCATTTGAGGTAGAAAATCCCAAGAATGGAAATATTTTCAAAGTAAATGGTCATCGATTGAAACCTTATCTTGAAAACGTTGTGGCTGAAGTTGAGACATTGAATCTTCAAGATCCAATACCATTGTAGTATTAGAAGTAATGAGTTTTTATTTTTATTTTATTTTTATTTTTATTTTTCATTTTTATTATTTTTTTCTTCTTTCTTCCATCTCTTATATTTTCTTGTTCATGCATTTGGGACAAGGCATTATTTTAAGTTGGGGGGCGTGAGGTTCTTTATTTTCAAAAAAAAAAACATCAATGTTTTCTTTTAGTTGTGATATGCTGCAGGTTAAAAAAAAAATCAAGCAAGAAGTCAACTCATACCTAATTCAATCAGACATTCATCCTTGAAAACAGAAGGGGAGTAACAATTTTCTAATCTTTATACTTTTCTTCTCTTTCTCTTTTACATTGAGGATAATGTAAAACTTAATTTTAGATATTTTATTATGTTGAATGCTTGAGATAACCATGCTTGTTAAAAAAAAAAAACTTGCATTCGTATATGAATGAGACTTGTTTAGGATCATCATTACATTTTTGGATTCATTATTATGTTGAACATTGCATGCTTTAATTTGGGATAGATAATATCTTATAAAGCAACATATAACATACTTTTTTTTTAGATTACTAAAGTACATATTTCCTTGTAAAAGTTGTGTGATTATGCATGAAAGATGAGTATGATGCTTTACTTATGATTATCCCTTTTGATCCAGTCCTAAACAAGGTTTAAGTAAATAGAGTAATAATTATTACACAAATAAATAAATAAATGTGTACAAAGTTCTATCTACTCCAATGTTTTGAGTTGCTCAGTAACTAGGGGTATTCATCACAAATGTTTATCTTTACGTCAAACGGCAACTTAAAATATGAGTATGCAAAGCACTTTAAGTTTGTGACTTTGTGAGTAACCGGGTGCATTCATCACAAATGTTTGTATTCGCATCAAAAGGGAAGTGACTACTTAAAGACAAAGAATAAATCATATCTTCAAAAAAAAAAAAAAAAGAAAGAAAAAAAAAATATAGATATTTCTCTAGTTTGCTACCTTGTTTGTGTTGGTGAGAAGGGAAGATTACAAGTTGAGTTTTCATATGAATCAATTATGTTGGTTGCACGATAAATATGACTGAATTTGGAAATTTTGTATGGATGTTTGATTTAGAGAATGCGAGTATGCTTATTTTTCTTTATTTGCTATTGTGTACACTAAGTTAAAGATACCAATGTTTGCATGATAGGTCCTTCAAGTGTGATGAATCGAGCCTAATTAGGATTGTTATTATTCTTTTTATTTCAAAGGTTTTATGTTTTGTTTTGCTTGAGGATTAGCAAAATCTAAGTTGGGGGGTGTGATTGTGCATCAAAAGTGTCATTAAGTCTCTTATTTTACATATATATTTATGGTTTTTATTTGGTTTTTTTTATAATAATTGATGTGCTTTCCAGTAATGAAATTTGTTTTAATGTTTCGATAGGTTTTTGGAGTTTAAATGAATTAATTCAGGAAATTCAACGTCGGAATTCAGAACAAAGAATTGAAGAGACATTTAGTTGAAGATTGAAGCAAATCTTGGTTCAAATAAGTGCTCCAAATTTGTCCCAAAAATCAACTCTATTCCAATTCTAGAAAAGAATATCATATGATCTATTTTAAGCCCAAACTTGCCTTATGTTGTGTGCAAACTTCAACCATTAAACACTCAAGGTTTCAATGTCAATCTTAGCCCAAATAATAGGTATATTTGTATACTTATTTGATGCTTAAATTCAGCCCCAAATTAGCCCAAACACAATCCATGATCTTACATGTCCACACAACAACAATTGATTTATTTTGGGTAATCCATTGATCCAAGAAGGCAAGCAGATGGATGGAAAGCTGGAGGGGACATTTTTACATTATTTTGGGTCAAAAAGAAGAAAGAGATAGCTCATAAATGAGGAAGAAAAACGTGCACCAAAGTGGTTGCAAAGCTGTCCTGATTTGATTTTTCAGAATGCCTTTTGGTGTTTTGCCCATAACTCTTGACTCAGGTGTCCAAATGAGCTGTTCTTTGATGTTCTAGAAAGGTGACAGAATTGCCTATAAATATGTCTCTAATAGACATCTCGAGAAAAGGCTTTTAAGGGGGTCTAAATTGCTATCCAAAGTTAGCATCAGATTTGTGTCTGAATTTTTATTGAAATTGTGTTGTGTTCTTCTTTATAGATTTCCGTTCTTTAGTTTGTAAAACTTATTATTTAAGTTTAATTCAAGTTATTTCATGTTTATTGAAGTGTTCTTATATATAATCATGGTTGGCTAAACTCTTTCTTGGATCCAAATCAAGGATAATGGTGATTGAGATGAGTTCTTTAGGATATGAATGAATCTTAATGTTTATCTTCTCATTTTCTTCATGAATGATTTATTATTGCAAAGAAATTTTAGAAATAATTTAGGTAATGTTATAATCTTGAATTTTTATGCACAAACTTTAGTTTTGGTATAGAGATTGCTTGATTCAATGTCTTACTTAATATGAAAGTACTTGTTCATTCTTAAGCAATAATCAATCTTCATCTTTCTAAACTTCATTGTAATATCTTCTGATCTAATATCACCATCGTTGATATTAGGTTGTGTTATCTTATATATGTTGAAGAAATCACCAATACATCACCATTAAAATTGATTTGGACCAAGACTTACCTTTTCTTGTCATTTAAAATCTATTTACACTTTTTCATCTTTGAAAACAAATCCATCAATTATTTTCAACCAAGTTATTGTTAATTTAATTTCTCTTGAGTTTTTTTTTGTTACTTAGCTTAATTTCCAGATCTAGCTCTCTGTGGATATGACCTCGATCTTACTGAGTTAATTGCTACATCGCACACTCTTGCACTTGCGAGTTAAAACAAGCCGATCATAAAAAGCGGTCAAGCAACAAACTCTAGATTTTTAAGTAGAGAAACATCCTTTAGCAAAGGAATTAGTAAAGAAACAAGTGAAGAAACTGTAAGGAAAAGAGAGGGAGAGGTTTGACTATATGTAAAGGCGTAGGAGCTAAAAATTTTCAACCAAATTAGAATTTAGATCTAAATTTTCCTCTAGGTAAGGAGCCTCAAACCTAATTGTGAAAACCAATTGAAATTCAATTAAGAATTGTGCATCAATTTTGAAACTTGAAAATTAGAGTTCTTATGTAAAATTTAAAGTAACTATAGAAGTTGTTGAAATTAGGTTAATTGAAGTATTATAAGTTGCCTTAACATGAAATGATACAATGAGTGAGGGTAAGAAGAGTTTTACAACATTAACAATTATTTTGATTGATGATGTAAATCATAATTTCCAAAACAATGTAAATAAAGTGAAAAAATAACTAAATTATAAAAGGGTGTGGGTAATTTTTTCTTAAATAAATTATTTACAAATATTAACTTAGACTATTTCTTATTTTTAAGTTCGAAGAAGATTTTTTTGGCATTTATCTCTTGGCTTCTAAATTTAAATTTTTATGTGCACCAATACATTTTTTTCTAACATTGATTTGCATAAGTCTTTTAGTTCATAATAAAAAAAATTCTTCAAGCTAAAAATTTTATATGACTGTACTTGTAATTATGTTTTTTTTTAATATTTTTTAATCCATCCGATATCATATCAACAATAGATTTGCTAGTTCATTTTTAAATCATATGGAGTTCGTCATAAGAAAAAATAAGCTAGATGAAATACACAATTGTCATGCACCATAACTCTTAAGAATATATATATTACTTTATATATTTATGAACTTGTGATCCAAATTCTAATGCATGTCCATATTAATCCAAATTACATGTAATTATAATTTTTCTTAAATCCAATTCAAATAAAAACAAAAGATTTAATTATGCTGTGTTTGCGAAGATCCGGGCGGGACCTCACCTGTAAATGTTGTCTAATCATTTTCACAATTATCTTTTGCTTCTTTTCTGGAGTGGTGGGTAATTATTTTTATTTAAAAATATATAAAAATAATATTTTATTATTTTTAATATTAGAATATTAAACTATTCAAAACTATTAAAAAATTAAATTTAAATAAAAAAATTATGTCAATTATTTGGCATCTTCGTTATGCACATACACTATTTGTAATGCATTTCCAAACAGTTGTAATAAAGATGACCGTCTCTGCATATGAATATTTACTCTGTCTACGGAATTGAAGTTTGTGCCAAACCACAATAGTATAAAGAACCCCAAAGGGCTAAAGCCTAACATACAGCTAAAGTTATTCAGGTTCTCCATCTCTCGTTACTGAAAAGGCAAAACGAAAACGATATGGTCTTGGAGAAAGAGGAAGACGCTATAGAGCCCGTGAGTCCTACTGGACAGTACTGCAACAGCTCGGCTCTAAACGTCTCCGTTCTTGGTGTTTTCGAGACTGAAGTTCCCATTGATGACTCAAAAACTATCTCTTTCCTCACGGATGTTTTTCTCCCCATCAACCCACGTTTCTCACCCAGTCAAGTGTCTGAACATGTGTCTTACTACTTTTTTTTTTTTACGGGAAAAAGCTGCAGTACTATATATCATTTTCAACAAATAACAATCTCACTCCTGTTCAAAGACTTGTTGCAGTACTATATGTCGGCCTCCAAATCCAAGCTGTTCATTATGTTGCCGGGATCTCCTCACTTGTGTCAGGTACATTAACTATCTGGATTAATTCAACGGGATCCACGGCAGCCTAGTCATAAGCTTACTTCTTCAATCATGCTTCCTCAATAGCTATCATCAATAATCAATAGCAAGTACACCATTTATCTTATCCAATACGGTGTCTACACTTGACATCTTATTTTATACTCTCATTCTAGTTTTCTTTACTATATAATATTTTTTCTGAATTTAAGTATTGAAAGATTTTTTATGGTAAAAGAAAATTTGTTTTTATTAAAAAAGTGTGAAACAACTAAGCACAAACAGCTTATCAAAAAAGAAAAGAAAAGAAAAACTAAGCACAAACACATGAGCCGAATGTCAAATGATACTTTCATAACTAGCTATTTCCTTGATCCACTAATTGAGCAGGTGAAGGTATGATATTTATTGTTCTTTCTAAATTTTTTGGATCAATTAATGCATTATGCCTCGAATATATTTCTCACTAGAAAACTGTGCTTTTTAATTTTTTTTTCTTCTTTGGATAAGTAATCTTTGACTCAAATAGTGAAAGTCTAGATACAGGTTATTGATGAGAATGGTGAAAAAAGATGGAAGAAGGTGGAAGTGAAGCTCAAAGACCATGTTTATGTCCCCATTTTCCCAGCAGAAATGTCACCACAATTTTATGACAAGTACGTCGAAGATTACTTCTCAAAACTATTATTGTCACAACTTCCACAAAGCCAACCCTTATGGGAAATTCATTTCATCAAATATCCCACAAGTAATGAAGCTGGCACTGTAATATTCAAGATCCACCATTCAATTGGAGATGGTTACTCTCTTATGGGGGCTCTTCTTTCATGTCTACAAAGAGCTGATAACCCTTCTCTTCCCTTGACACTACCTTCTGTCGAACCACGCGTAGACACATCTGGTGATCATGATACCATCTTTAAGACTGTGCCCAAGATTCTCTCTTTGATGTTCTACATTGTGTCTGGTTTTTCAAGAAGCCTTATAAAGAGCAGTTTAGTTGAAGATGATCTATCTCCAATCCGATCAGGAGATATTAGAATTGAGTTTCATCCAATTACTCTTACCTTGATGATATTCTCTCGTGGTCAAATTAAACAAATTAAGACTATTTTTGGTGTGGTGAGCTTACTAATACAACTAAAATATTGATGTTTTTTTCTAAATACAAGAGTATCGAAGTAATAAATAACCCGGTAATACCAGGGTCGAACTACAGGAAGGTTAATTGTATAAATTATAGATAATAATAATACAATAACAACAATAGTAACAATAACAATAACAATAGTAGTAGTAGTAGTAGTAAAGAAGAAGAAAAAGAAAAAAAGAAATTGATGAGAACTTTGAAATGAAAGATTAACGTAAGGATTAAACAATGATAACAATAAATGTGAAGGTTAGAGGATCCACTGATGGTATATCAAACAAGTATAGTATAAACTCTTATTATTCAATTGAAAACTACACACAAAGGAGGTTCCAATCAGATTATAAATTGTTAACATGATTACATTAGTTATTTTATTCTATTAATGCTAATACTTGTAAATCTTGTAAGGCATTCATGATTATAACTTATGTTAACAACAAATCAAATTCCTTTCATAGCTTAGGTGTCGGTTATACTATACAGTATGGGCTATGAAAGTGTTAAGCATTTGTTGTACCAAGTGTTATACAACATAAATCTAGATTAGTCATTTAACAAGCAAAGTATTAAAGAGTGAACAAGATAACAAATACAAAACATGTTAGTATCAAACATTAAAGTCCATATTAAGTTTACACTATACTTATTATTATACCATTAGTGTAACCTTTTCACCTTGACATAATAAACTTAGCTAAATATAATGAAAGAAAGAAAAATAAACAAACAAAATAAGAACATAAATAAGATAAAAGTTAACTACATAAAGGAAAGGAAATGAAAGGCATAAACTTGATATTAATGAAAGCAAAACATAAGCAATACAAAAAATACAAAGAGAGAAAGCAAGAGCATGATCTTGATTTGAAAACCAAGATGCCTAAATGCATGGCAAATACCTCTTTTTATAGGCCAAAATTAGGAACTATTGATTTGATGACTAATTGATGAGTGGGTGGCCAACTTTTGACTTGGTGACAGTCCTTATCTTCCCTTGTCTACACAAAACATCATTGATAACGTCAAAATTAGAACTTGAAAACATGAAAGTTGTAGGAAATTGTATTAGCTTTTTAAGGTAAAAAATGGAGGTCATTTAGACTTTTAAAACTCCAAATATGGGTCAAACACTAAATAATGCTTGGACTAGAGGACAAATTCAGAATTCTTAGTTGTTGCTACAATTTGGCCTTGAAAATGGACTTTTTAAATCTTGGGCTGATATGAAAGTTGTAGGCCTATGTCTTACCTTTCCATCCATATAAATTAAACCTAAATCCGAGATCTACAGCTCCAGATATGACCTAATTACCGAATAGTATTCTGGTTTGGACTGCACCGACATCTCTTTTCTAAGTTTGGTCATCTCTTTGTCCTTTCAATTTTAGTTCTTAAATTCATCAATTAATCCTTTTATTTATGTGATAGGCCTGCATTTAAAATGAATATTTACCACAAATTAAGGGTATCTTATATTATTAGATATGTTATTATAAAATATGTTTTAGTTAAAGAGTTATTGATACTTTAAGTGCAAAATGATGATATAAAGCCTTGATAAAAATACACTTTTAAGTACTAGACACACCCCCTAACCAGCTTATTATTAGTCCCTAGTAATCAAAGCGTTAAAATAGAAAAACAATTTGCAAATTCCACAAAGCAAGATATTCATCATTCAACTTCCATTAATCTATCTAGATAAACAAACTCTTATTAAATTTATATATCTGCTCAATACCTCTTAAACAAGATATTAATAAACCTTTCTTTTATGCTCATATATCAACACATAGTTATGGGTCTTTACTTGGAAGAAAACAAAATTCTTGTTCTAATGTTTAAGGTTAACTTCCTTGGGTTGAGATTTTTTTTTCTTTTTTTTTTTAAAATATATATACATATAACTTAAAACATAATGCATCTTTAACCCATGTAACGAGCTTTCGGACCAGTTGATCTTAAGGCATTAGGTGTTGAGACACCCCTACGAGCTTAGTAACTCGGGTTGCAAATATTGATACGTAGATAGTGCAATGTTTAATTTCCTTTAAGTTTTTCTCCTCAATCCATGTAACAAGCATTTGACCAATAGCTCCTAAGTCAGTTGACTTTAGGATATTAGGTGTTAAAACACCCCTTCAGGATTAATTACTTAGGTTAGGGAGGCTACGAAACCAAACTTATCTATATATTTATTATCATAATTGTTTTTGCTTTTTTTTGTTTGTTTGTTTTTTTGTTTTTTTTTGAAAATTATATATTATCATTTTCCCTTAGTTGTTACCTTTAATAAAAGAACATAAATAATGTAATAATCCAATGTGCAACCCACAATCATATGTTAAAGTGTGTGTGTGAAAATGATGGTTTAAGAATACATGTTAAATGAGTATATAAGTAGAATTAAGTGATAATAATATGATAGTTTGTAAACCTGAATATCTTAAGAAGTATTATAATAGACCTTGTTAAGAATGATTACTAAGATGCGTCTTAAGAGTTACTTTAACAAAAGAGCTCATTTACTCTGTCATCCTAATAACAATAATTTTGCATATGCTTTATGAAATAAAAAACATAGTTAGTTATTTTTTTTTGTCAACTACTACCCTTTCCCCCAAACCAAAATGAGACATTGTCCTCAATGTCCTAAGGTAGAAAGATAGAGTACATAAAACATCACTTCAAATAACAAACATTAACAAATCTGAAACACACTTAAACAAATATAAGAAACAACAAAACATAATAATAAAAGCAAAAGACAAAGATTCACAAATGAAGACTTAAATCTAATCTAAGCTTTTTACGGCTTTTCTTAGATGACCAATTTATACGACTCATGGAGGGATCAATTATAGGAATGAAAGATTATAGTTGGTCAATCAATTGTTCAGCAGTAGCAGCAGAGATTATGATTTGTTGTGTAGAAGATGTTAGAAATTCATGTTT
The DNA here is from genome assembly GCF_000495115.2 of Populus euphratica. NCBI lineage: Eukaryota > Viridiplantae > Streptophyta > Magnoliopsida > Malpighiales > Salicaceae > Populus > Populus euphratica. Next base: position 42,391 of record NW_011500792.1, on the reverse strand, counting down.
CACAGCATGATCAAGAAAAGATAACGACTTATCATAATAACCATTAACATTTATCAGACCTATGAGTTTATGATGAATGTGCAGTTGGGCCCAAGAGGAAATATAAAAAATCTCTTTCAATGTGCCTAGACCATCTGGTAAGGCAATGAAGGTATCAGCATGGTTAAACATTGCATTTATTCGAGCAAACATTGTAGAGACTTGTAATTCGTCTCTAATTGTTTTTCTAATGATGTCCCCATATGCTAAAGCTTCGGGGATGACCCCCAAAACTTGACTACCTCCTAAAAATACAACTATTGACACACCTCCCATTAACCCAAGACTGCCTCTCTCATATACTAAATGAATCTTTCTCTCAAGTAGCAACTGACCAAGATGATTTGCTGATTCTAAAAACTTCTTTTCTTTCCCAGGATTAGATCCATCAAAAACATAAATATTTCTTATGTGATGACTTGAGAAACTTGTCATTTCTACATACTTCTATATTTGTTAAATGTATAGGTTGAGTAGAAATGAAGAGAAGGAAGAAAGGATTTTATAGATGAGAAATTAAAAAGGCAATCATACCACCTATATGTACGTTAACTGGAGTCTCACACACACTCTCTCTCTTTATTTATTTATTTATTTTTGAAAAAGCATGTGTATGTACAGGTAGTTATGATTGTGACTCACATCTTCCCTTGGTTTTACGTTCAAGAACGACTTAAATGCCCTCTATAGGTTGGGGATAGACTTTTCATCCAATTTTCTTAAAAACTGGCAAACAGGGTCTTTTTAGTCAGATTCCCAAGACTAAGTTGATCATGTTCTTTAAGAAAATCAGGCCATAAATCATGAATTGCATGATGCACATCTTTACTAGGATGCATCTCAAGAGTTAATAGAAGATTATCTAAAGACTCCTTACTCAGGCCATCCTTAATGAATTATATTTTATCTTCACGGTTTATAGATATCATTCCTAAAAAATGACATTGTGCATTACAAGTCCATCCGGCACATCGATAACAGACTTTCAGTTGTTTTGCATGACATTTCTTTGCAAAAGTGCTTTTACATGTTCCAGGCATGTGTGAAATGAAGGAATTAAAGGACTCACCTGATAATCGGACCTCAACCAGTGAATATCTTCAGGAATTCCATGATTTATTAACAACCTCAATCTTGCACATCTAGCACAGTAAATTTTTGTAATCACATTCTAAGACAGAGTGGGAAAATACCTTTTTAATTTTTCAAGATTAGTATCGATTTGCAAATGAGAATTGGAAGAGAGATTCCAAGAATTGCATAAATATATACACAGATATGAGTTATTATGGGAAACTGGAAGAACCGACTTAAGTCACGGAGTACCGTTATCCACCATTTAACCGGGATGAGAGAAACTAGCAAAAATCACTCAAAAAGAAACACAAAAACAATGTGAGGAGAAAAAAAATCAATCTTTATATATAGGATCACCCAATTCAATAGAGTCATATTTAATTGAAAAATTATCAAAGTAAACTTTCAAACGATGTCCATTTACCTTGAAAAGATTGTCATTCTTTGGATTCTCAATATCACAGGCCCCATATGGATACACATATTTCATAATAAAAGGATCACTCCATCTTGATCTTAGTTTTTCAGGAAATAAATGTAGTCAAGAATTATAAAGCAAGACGTTTTGACTAATATTGAATGTTTTTCTCAGTATTTTTTTTGTCATGAAACTCTTTGATTCTTGCTTTATGAATTCTTGAATTTTCATATGCATCATTTCTTATTTCCTCAAGCTTATTTATTTATAATTTTCACAATTCATTAGCATCATCAAGATTTGAATTGAAAGCTTTAATAGCCCAATAAGCTTTATGTTCAAGTTCCACAAGCAAGTGATAAGGTTTTCCATAGACTTGTCTATAAGATATACCTAATGATGTTTTATAAGCAATTCGATAAGCCCAAAGTGAATCATTAAGTTTTAAAGATCAATCTTTCCTATTAGGGTTCATTGTTTTCTCCAAAATGTGTTTGATCTTCCTATTAGCAAGGTCTACTTGTCCACTTATTTGAGGGTGATAAGTGGTGGCAACTTTATATGTGATTCCATATTTCTTCATTAAAGACTCAAATGGCTTGTTGCAGAAATGTGTTCCACTATCACTTATCATGGCTCGAGGGATTCCAAATCGACTCAAAATATTTTCTTTCAAAAACTTTATCACTATGTTGTGATCATTGTTTCGACTTGGAATTGCCTCTATCCATTTTGAAACATAATCTTTTACGACTAATATGTATAAGAAACCAAATGATGGAGAAAATGGACCCATGAAACCTATACCCTAACAGTCAAAGATCTCAATGACAAGAATAGGATTTAAAGGCATCATGTGATGTTTTGATATAGATCAGGACAATATTTAATGACAAAATTTAATGACACTATTTACCTCATTGTCATAAATGCATCTTTAAAATATTTGATCAGGACAATATTTGAATAAATATGGGTCATCCCAATAAAAGTTCTTCACTTCATTCAAGAATTTTCTTTTATCTTGGGTACTCCAATGAGCTAGCAATTGTCCTGAAACAAGAAAATTGACAATATTAGCAAACCAAGGCATTGTACAGACAGAAAGTAAAGATTCATCTGAAAAGTAATCATCGATTGATGTGATGTCAATTTTCAAATCTGTTGTCAATCTTGATAAATGATTTGCGACAATATTTTCGGTGCCTTTCTTATCTTTGATTGTGATATCAAATTCTTAAAGTAACAAAATCCATCACACCAATCTAGCTTTAGAATCTTTCTTAGAAAGAAGATATTTCAATGCTGCTTGATCACTAAAAACAATAACAGGTGTGAGCCAACAAAATAAGACCTGGATTTTTCACATGCAAATACTACTATAAGTAATTTTTCTTCGATGGTGCTATAATTCATTTGAGCACTATTTAATGTTTTACTTGCATAGTAAATTATATAAGATTTCTTATATTTTCTTTGTCCCAAAAAAGCACCTACAATATGATCTCTAACGTCACATATTATTCAAAAGGTAATGACTAATCAGGAGGTTAAATGACAGGAGCATAAGTAAGCAAGTTTTTAAGTTTAACAAAGGCTTTTTCACAATGTTTAGACCATTTAAAAATATTATCCTTTGTTAGAAGGTTACTTAAGGGCTTAGATATTACATTAAAATCTTTGATGAACTTTCTATAAAAACTAGCATGTCCTAAAAATAATTTAACATCTTTAATAGATTTTGGTGTTGGCAAGTTATCAATTAACTCGATTTTAGATTTGTCAACCTCAATTCCTTTTGATGAAACAATGTGACCAAGTACAATGCCGCTTGTTACCATAAAGTGACATTTTTTCCAATTCAATACAAGATTCTTCTCCACACCTACTCAAAACCTTTTCTAAGTTAGTCAAACAATCATCAAATGAATCTCCAAAAATAGAAAAATCATCTATAAAAATCTCAAGAAAATGTTCAACCATATCACTAAATCTACTGAGCATGCATCTTTGAAACGTGGCTGCTGCATTACATAATCCAAAAGATATCCTTTGATATACAAAAGTATCAAATGGACATATGAAAGTAGTCTTCTCTTGATCTTCCAATGCAATTTCAATTTAGTTATAGCCTGAATAGCCATCTATAAAATAATAAAATTCATGACCTGCAACTCTTTCTAGGATTTGATCTATGAAAGGTAAAGAAAAATGATCTTTTCTAGTCATTAAATTAAGTTTTCTATAGTTAATGCACATGCGCCAACCAGTAACAATCCTAGTGGGAATTAATTTATTGTTCTCATTTGTTATCACAGTGACTTCAAACTTCTTGGGTACAACTTGGGTAGGACTTACCCATTTCTGTTAGAAATAGGATAAATGATTCCATTATCTAGAAGCTTAATGACTTTATTTTTCACCACTTCTTTCACATTAGGATTGAGCCTTCGTTGAATTTTCCTAGAGGGTTTAACATTTCCTCCAAATAAACTCTGTGTGTACAAATCAAAGGACTAATTCCTTTTATGTCAGTTACGTTCCATCCTAATGCATTTTTATGCATTTTCAAAGTTTGTAATAACTTACCTTCTTGATGTGCATTAAGTTTGGAAGAGATTAGTAATAGAAAATTTTTATTTTCTCCTAAAAATGAGTATTTGAGATTGAATGACAACGACTTTAAATCAAGTTTGGGTGGTTGAACACTTGAAGGTATGGACTTAATTGATCGTGGTGGCAATTCCTCAATTTATGGCCTCCAATTACTTGCCTTTGATTCTTCCTGAAAATAAACCATTTACAAATCATCAAATTCATCAATTTTCATTTCACTAGAAGTGGTTTAAAATTGATCATGAATTAATTTTTTAGTAAAGTCCACTTCCTGTAAATCATTATCATCTCCAAGTTACTTGCAAATGTTGAAAATATTCATCTCCAATGTCATGTTTTCAAATGATAGCTTCACCAGTCCATTCCTATAATTAATCAATGCATTAGAAGTTGCAAGAAATGGATGTCCTAAAATAACAGGAAATGAATTACGTGCTTCAACAGGTAGTGTGTCTAAGACAATAAAATCCACAGGATAAATGAATTTATCGACTTGTACTAACACATCTTCAATTATTCCTCTAAGAACTTTTACAAATCTATCGGCAAGTAAAAGAGTTATAGAAGTTGGTTTTAACTCACCTAGATTGAGACTTTAAAAGACTTAATATGGAAGTAAATTCACATTAGCTCTAAGATCAAGTAAGGCTCTTTCAATTTTATGTTCTCCAATAAAGCAAGAAATTGTAGGACAACCAGGGTCTTTATATTTCAAAGCATTATTGTTATGAAGAATGACACTTACTTGTTTAACTAAAAAGGCTTTCTTTTTCACATTCAATTTCCTCTTCAGAGTGCGTAGATCTTTCAAAAATTTAACATAGGAAGGAACCTGTTTAATAGCATCCAAAAAAGGTATATTGACCCTTACCTGTTTGAAAGTTTCAAAGATTTTAGAGTTGTGATTGATTTTCCTTTGTTTGGTCATGGTATGAAGAAATGGAAGTGCTGACAGGGAATTAATCTTTTCTTTGCAATTTTTAGATTCAATCCCTTCCTTACTGATTAGTACTTAAAAGTGTATTTTTATCATAGTTTTATATCATCATTTTGCACTTGAAGTATCAATAACTCCTTAACTAAAATATGTTTTATAATAATGTATCTAATAATATAAGATACCTATAATTTGTGGTAAATGTCTATTTTTAATGCAGGCCTATCACATAAATGAAAGGATTAATTGATGACTTGAAGAACTTAAATTGCAAGGATAAAGAGATGGCCAAACTTAGAAAAGAGATGTCGGTGCAATCCAAATCGGAACACTGTTCGGTAATTGGGTCATATCTAGAGCTATACATCTCAAATTTAGGTTCAATTTATATGGATGGAAAGGTAAGACATAGGTCTACAACTTTCATATGGAGCCCAAGATCTAAAAAGGCCATTATCAAGTCCAAATTGTAGCAACAACAAAGAAGCCCGAATCTGTCTTCCAGCCCAGCAACAACAAAGAAGCCCGGCCATTATCAAGTCCAAATTGTAGCAACAACAAAGAAGCCCGTATCTGTCTTCCAGCCCGAGCACTATTCGGTATTTTGGCCATATCTGGAGTTCTAGAAGTCCAAATGAGCTGAAGTTTTTACACAAGAAAGCTGAGACAATTTCCTACAACTTTCATGTACAATTAATCAATGCGTTAGAGGTTGCAAGAAACGGACGTCCTAAAATAACAGGAAATGAATTACATGCTTCAACAGGTTCTGTGTCCAAGACAATAAAATCCACAGGATAAATGAATTTATCGACTTGTACTAACACATCTTCAATTATTCCTCTAGGCACTTTTACAGATCTATCGGCAAGTAAAAGAGATATAGAAGTTGGTTTTAACTCACCTAGATTGAGACTTTGAAAAACTGAATATGGAAGTAAATTCACACTAGCTCCAAGATCAAGTAAGGCTCTTTCAATTTTATGCTCTCCAATAAAGCAAGAAATTGTAGGACAACCAGGGTCTTTATATTTCAAAGCATTATTGTTTTGAAGAATAGCACTTACTTGTTCGGCTAGAAAGGCTTTCTTTTTCACATTCAGTTTCCTCTTCACAGTGCATAGATCTTTCAAAAATTTAGCATAGGAAGGAACCTGTTTAATAGCATCCAGCAAAGGTATATTGATCCTTACCTGTTTGAAAATTTCATAAATTTCAGAATTGTGATTGACTTTCCTTTGTTTGGTCATGGCTTGAGGAAATGGAAGTGCTGGTGGTGGATCAGTCGTTTCTTTGCAATTTTCAGATTCATCCCCTTCCTTACCCTCAGAGATTGATTCATCATCTTTCTCATAAGGTTCAAGAGAGGGTTTTTCAATAACCTTACCACTGCGCAGAGTAGTGACTGATTTGACTTGATCCATGTGTTGGCTTCCGGAACTACTTGCATTTGCATTGTATTGCCCTTTGGGATTTTGTTGTGTTTGAGATGGAAACTTACCTTTCTCTTGGAAACTGAGAGCAGATGTTAATTTTGCAAGAGTATGTTTAAAATCTGTCATGTTTTGAGCACGTTGAGTATTGATTGTCTCTTGCTTTTCAATGAATGCATGCAATGTTTCCTCAAGATTTCTTCTAGGAGGTGGAGCATAAGGAGGTGCATATCCATAAGAATTTTGGAAATTATGGTGTGCTTGAAATGGTGGCTGTGAAGTTTATACATTGGTATTATCACTCTTCCAACTGAAATTTAAGTGATTTCTCTAACCAGAGTTGTATGTTTGCGAGTATGGGTTGTGGTTGGCCCTTTGGAAACTGTTTAAAGTATGGGCTTGTTCATGGAGACATTCTTTAAAAGAAGACAAGGTTGGACAATTATTGGTTGAGTATTCATTTGTTTTATATATTTGACACACAATGTTTTCAACAGATTTTAATTAACCACTTTTTTTCAATTCTTATGCCTCGTCTTTTCTAGCTAAAGATGCAAACTTGGCTTGAAGGTCATGATCTTTTCTAAGGTTGTACATACCTCCACTAGATGTATGAGGTTGAGTTTTACTTGGTGCCTTCTAAGTACCTGTAGTATCCCAATTTTGAGCATTTTCAGCTAACAAGTCTAAGTACTTCATTGCTTCATCAAGGTTTTTATCTTCAAAAATTTCATTGCACATCAGTTCAACCATTTACCTATCTCTAGGTGTTAACTCTTCATAAAAATGTGAGACTAATCTCCATGTTTTAAATCCATGATGAGGGCAAGTATTAAGCAAGTCTCAATACCTATCCTAACATTGGTAAAATATTTCTCCTGGTTTTTCAGTAAAAGTGATGTTTTGTTTTTTGAAAGAGTTTGTTCTGTGAGATGGGAAAAAATTCTTTAAAAACTGTTGTTGCATTTCATCCCAAGCACGAATGGATCCTGGTCTCAAATTTTATAGCCATGCTTTAGCTTTATCTTTTAATAAAAAAAGGAAAAAGCTTTAATCTGATAATGTTCATGCTACAATTTGAGTCATTATAGATGTTATAGACCTCCTCAAATTCCCTTAAATGCAAGTATGAATTTTCTAAATTTAAGCCATGAAATGAAGGTAAAAGTTGAATAATGTTTGACTTAAAATTAAAATGAAATGCATCAGGAGGAAAAACTATACATGATGGTGCACTTGTTCTTGTGGGATTCATGTGGTCTCTAAATGTTCTAACACGGTTATTCTTATTATTCTCATTATGAAGTGAATAATTATTTTCTTCGGCTATATTTTCTGAAAATGATGAAGATACCCTAAACAGTCTACCACTTAATGTATATGATCATACTCTCATGCACATGTAGGAATAGAATAAAAAGAAGAAGAAACAAAGTTATATACAAGAAAAGTAAAAATGAGAAAATAAAATAAATACTATAATTTGTACAAGAACTCACCTCATAGGCAATGACGTCAAAAACTTGACACGACCAAAAGATTGATATCTTCTCCCAAGTGCAGGAGTGTCGAAGTAATAAATAACCCGGCAAGACCGAGGTTGAGCCACAAGGAGGTTAATTGTATAAATTATAGATAACAATAATACAATAACAATAATAACAACTAAATGAACTAATAAATTATTATATCAATAAAAACATAAGGATTATATTGTTAAATCTCTCTCTTTTTTTTTAATGGCTAAGGTATCAAATATTCATAATATTTCATCCATTCAATTAGCTAAGATCTTCACAAAAGCAACTCAATTTAAAATTGTCTAATTCAAATTTGTGTTGGGGGGAGCTAAGATCTTCCCACAAGGCAATATATATATATATATAGGGAGAGTTAAGATCTTTACAAAAACAACTCAATTTAAAATTGTCTAATTAAAAGGCAACATATATATATATATATATATATATATATAGAGAGAGAGAGAGAGAGAGAGAGAGAGAGAGAGAGAGAGGGAGGGGAGCTAAGATTTTCACAAAAGCAACTCAATGTGTGTTGGGGGAGCTAAGATCTTCCCAAAAGGCAACTCAATCTAAAATTGTCTAATTCAATTGAATTATATATATATATATATATATATATACCAAATTACATGAGGATTTCTAGGCAGAATAATTCCAAATTTTATTTTGTTCAAATTGCATCCTATCTCCTTACTAAATCTTAGCTCATCCATGATAATTTTAACACGGGATGACTAATGATTGAAGAGACAATCCTTTCCTTTTATTTTATTCTTATCTCTCTACGTACATCATCAAGTTCTTAATTTGGTTTTCTTGATATATATCAAACAATAAATGATGTTATTACTAGAGCAATTTTCTTGGGAACTCGGTTATACATGCAAGAAATGAGCAATGGGTCAAGCGATCATTCAAATTGTACAGCATTAGTGCTGCTTCATACAAGAATGTTTCGTAGTTACTAGTCAATTAAAGAAATGGTGAAACCCAAAGAAAAATCACCATGGGGCAACCATTTTGCCTTATTGCATGTCCAATTACCTGAGTTGGTGGCCAGTACTGAGTTAAATCCTATAAAATTTGTCAGGAAATCTCACCAAATCACCAAGCGAAATAGAAGCTCTTGGGATGTCCATCTCACTGCTGCATTCATTGAGATCGTGAAGAAATTAAAAGGATATGAGGTATGGTAGCTTATCTATAAGGTCTCTACAACAAAATTGAATTTCGGTGGCATCTTGTAAGTAAATATTATGATGAAATTTAAAGTAATTGCATATATGGAGTTAAAATAATATCAATTTTGGATATTTATAGATATTAATTGGATTTAAAATCATTTATACTAAATTAATGCCTCTAAAACTAGTATTCACATCTAGAGAGAACTATTGTTGCATCTATTATCGGTAAATAAATATCACAATTAAATTATCGTTACATGTCATTAAAGATATGTAATAATAACAATTATGCAATGGCGTGAAGCTATACAAATACACATTTTGAGACTTCAATTTTTTATTCTTTTCATTCTCCTAGAATGCATGATGTATTAATAACTTAAAAATGTACCATGATCTTACTTTTCACCGAGTAGATTAAGACAATGACTTGATGAGATGTTCTAATAATATTTTGTTCATGTTTGATTTTTTTTTTCCTGTCTTATTTTTATTTTATTATAAACTTTTTTTAGTTGATATTCTTTTTAATAGCGCTGTTGTAATAATGTATCTCAATAACTATAAAAAAACTTAAAAGATATCTTTTTAATGGTTAATAATTTTAGAAATATAATTTTTTTAAAAATATCATTAATATTATTGATTTAAGGCATGCTTGCTAAAATGATATTACTTAATCAACCATGTGTCTCAAGTAGCAGCTCAATGCATTCATAAAACATTGCTAATCACCCAATCAAAGATATATACCTTGTCCTTGTTGGCAATCCTCAGGTACGTTATAATCATTTATTAAATTTAATTAAATTTATCCATTCAATAAAGAAATTAATTACTTATCAAATTTTAACATAACACTATATAACATAACATGTGCAAAGTCTTACTATAACAATTGTAAGCTACATGGACAATCTAAAGGTTATAGTGGGAGCTGAGAAGGGCTTCATAAATGCCCAAAAGTTGAAGTCATGCATAAAGGAAGCTTTCCAGATAAATTCAACAAATGAAATAAGAGGGAATCAAATCATATAACAATTTCGTTTCCAAAACTCTTACTATTTATTTTTGTTTTCATTTGAATTATAATGGTTATAGGAGCTACCTAGTTTGATTAAGGATGGATATTTGCCTAGTTAATTATATATAAATCATATCTTTTATCTCTTTGCTAATTTCAATTGAACTCTTTTCTAATGAGTTAATTATATAGATATTTTTATTCATTGTAGAGCCTAAAAGAGTCCAAAAGCATAGAAACGGTAGGGTTAGAAGTGAAATTCTACTTAAACTTATTTTTAACTATATTGTCACACTCGATATCACAGTGATCTTTAAAAATGAAGTGAAAAAACAAATATCTAGCATTTTATTCTTAGAGAGGAAAAATGTCTAGTCACTAGGAATTTTAACTGATTAACAAAGATTATATGGTATGAGATTGATTGTGCAAAAAGAAAAAAAACTATCACCCCTTAAACATCTTACTTGAGGTAGATGACATAACTAAAAGATTGATGTCTTCTTACAAGTATAGGAGTGTTGAAGTAATAAATAACCCAGAAAGACCGGGGTTGAACCATAGACAGGTTAACTATATAAATTATAAATAACAAAAACAACAATAATGATATGATGAGATGTGATATTGATGTGAGTATTAATGAAAGATAAAAACAGTTATCAAGGTTAGAGGATCCACTAATAGTATTTCAAATAAGTAAAATATAAACTCTTTTTATTACTCAACTAGAAGCCACACTTAAAGAAGGTTCCAATGGGATGATTTGTCATTAATAGCTCATTGTAAATTGTTAACATGATTATATTAATTATCTTATTTAAATAACACCAAAATTTTAAATATTATTAGGAATTCATGATACTAACTTATGTTAACAACAAATAAAGTTTTTTTATAGTACAGGTGTAGGTTATACCATACGATTGGCTATGAAAGTATCAAGCATTTATTGTACCAAATATTAGACAACACAAATCTAGATTAACCATTTAACAAGTAATGTATTAAGAATTAATAAGATAAAAATGATAAGATATGCTAATGGCAAATTATTTAGGATATAAGCATTGAAGTCCATATTAAGTTTATATTACACTTATCCTAATACTATTAGTAAAACCTTTTCACCTTGACATAATAAACCTAGCTAAACATAATGAAGAAAAGAAATATAAATAAACAAGAGGACAACATGATTATATAAGTATAGTCAAGGAAATGAAAGACATAAATAAGAGATTAATGAAAGCAAAACGTAAGCCTTACAAAATAAAAATATAAAGAAAGAGAGCAAAAACATGATCTTGATATGAAAACCAAGATGCCTAAATGCATGGTAAATGCCTCTTTTTATAAGCTAAAATTTGAGACTATTTATTTGATGACTAATTGTTGAGTGGGTGGCCATATCTTGACTTAGTGACAATTCTTATCTTCTTGTTTGAACAAAATATCATTACTAATATCAGAATTTAAACAGATAGTCTGCATGAAAATTCTAAGAAATTATCTCAGCATTCCAACAAAAAAAGAATCGGTGTATTTAGACTTCTAGAACTCGAGATATGGGCTGAACACTAAATAATGTCTAGGCTACAGGACAGATTTAGACTTCTTTTTTTATGCTAAGTTTTGGACTTCTAAATGGAAAAAATGAGTCTTGGACTACATGAATGATTTAGACTAATGTCTTAGCTTTCTAGCCATATAAACCAAACTGAAATCCAAGATCTGCAGCTCCAGATATGACCAAATGACTGAATAGTGTTCCAGTTTGGACTGAACCAACATCTCTTTTCTAAACTTAGCTCTCTCCTTATCTTCTAAATTTCAAAAGTTAAATTAATCAATCAATCCTTTTATTTATGTGATAGACTTGTATTTAAGATGAATATTTACCATAAATTAAAGGTCTTTTATAGTATTAGACATGGTATTATAAAACATGCTTTAGTTAAGGTGTTATTGATTTTCAAGTGCAAAATAATGATATAAAACCTTAATAAAAATGCACTTTTAAATATTAATAAGTATCCTCATTATTTTCAAAAAATATAGCCGAAGATAAACAGTCGTTTCATAATGAGAATAACCATGTTAGAATATTTAGAGATCACATAAATCCCACAAGAACAAGTGCACCCTCATGCATAGTTTTCCCTCCTAATGAATCTCATTTTAATTTTAAGTCAGACATTATTTAACTTTTACCTTTTTTTCATGGCTTAGATTTAGAAAATCCATACTTACATACTTACATTTAAGGAAATTTAAGGAGGTCTGTAACACCTCTAATTACTTAAATTGTAGCATGAACACCATTATATTAAAGCTTTTTTCTTTTTTATTAAAAGATAAAGCTAAAACATGGCTACAAAATTTAAGACGAGGATCTATTCGTGCTTAGGATGAAATGTAACAATAGTTTGTAAAAAAGTTTTTCCCTTCTTATAGAACAACTCTTTCAAAAGATAAATCACCACTTTCACTCAAAAATCAGGAGAAATATTTTACCAATGTTGGGATAGATATCGAGACTTGCTTAATACTTGCCCTCATCATGGTTTTAAAACATAAAGATTGATTTCATATTTTTATGAAGGGTTAACACCTAGAGATAGGCAAATAGTTGACTTGATGTGCAATGAAACTTTTGAAGATAAAGACCCTAATGAAGAAATGGAGTACTTAGACTTGTTAGCTGAAAATGCTCAAAATTAGGACACCATAGGTACTTATGAAACACTGGGTAAAACTCAACCTCATACATGTAATGGAGGTATGTACAACCTTAAGAAAGATCATAACCTCCAAACCAAATTTGCATCTTTAGTTAAAAAAGTCGAGGCACTAGAATTAAAAAAGAGTGATCAATTAAAATATATTCAAGACATTATATGTCAAATCTGTGAAACAAATAAACACTCAACCAATGATTGTCCAAGTCTGCCTTCTTTTAAGAAATATCTCCATGGACAAGCTCATGCTTTAAATAGTTTTTAAAGGCTCAATCATAACCCACACTCGCAAACATACAATCCTAGTTGAGTGATTTCAGTTAGAAGAGAGATAATAATAATGCACAAACTTCATGACCATTATTTCAAGCACGCCATAATTTTCAAAATTCTCATGAATATGCATCTCCTTATGCTTCCCCTCCTAGAAGAAATCTTGAGGAAATATTGCATGCATTCATTGAAAAGTAAGAGACAATCAATACTCAACTTTCTCAAAGCATAACAGATTTTAAAGATACTCTTGCAAAATTAACATCTGCTCTCAGTTTCTAAGAGAAAAGTAAGTTTTCATCTCAACCACAACAAAATTTCAAGGGGCAATACAATGCGAATGTAAGTAGTTCTGAAAGCCAACACCTGGATCAAATCAAATCAGTTATCACTCGTCACAGTGGTCAAGTTATTGAAAAACTCATTCTTAAACCTTGTAAGAAAGATGATGAGCCAATCTTTAAGGGTATAGAAGGGGTTGAATATGAAAATTACAAAGAAAAGATTGATTCCCCGTCAGCACTTTCATTTTCTCATGCCATGCCCAAACAAAAAAAAGTCAATCACAACTATAAAATCTTTGAAACTTTCAAATAGGTAAGGATCAATATACATTTGCTGGATGCTATTAAACAAGTTCCTTCTTATGCTAAATTTTTGAAAGATCTGTGCACTATGAAGAGAAAACTAAATGTAAAAAAGAAAATCTTTTTAGCCGAACAAATAAGTGTCATCTTCAGAATAATAATGCTTTAAAATATAAAGACCGTTGTTCTCCTACAATTTCTTGCTTTATTGAATAACATAAAATTGAAAGAGCCTTACTAAATCTTGGAGTTAGTGTGAATTTACTTCCATATTCAGTTTTACAAAGTCTCAATCTAGATGAGTTAAACCAACTTCTGTAACTTTCTTACTTGCTGATAGATCTATAAAAGTGCCTAGAGGAATAGTTAAAGATGTGTTAGTACAAGTTGATAAATTCATTTATCTTGTGGATTTTGTTGTCTTCGACACACAACCTGTTAAAGTATGTAATTCATTTCCTGTTATTTTAGGACATATGTTTCTTGTAACTTCTAATGCATTGATTAATTGTAGGAATGGATTAATGAAGCTCTCTTTTGGAAAACTGACATTGGAGATGAATATTTTAAACATTTACAAGCAACCTAGAGATGATAATGATCTACAAGAAGTAGATCATATTGAAGAATTAGTTTATGATAAACTTGAATCTACTTTAAGTAAAATTGAATTGGATGAATCTGAAGATTTGCAAATGATTTATACTAAAAAAGAAATTACGGATGAAAAAGGGATCGAAAATGTTAATGCGGATCTTTTATCGATAGTGACAACAGATTCAATATCCGACATCACACTAATTGATGATTACTTTCCTAATGAATCTTTACTTTTTCTTAGTTCAATGCCTTGGTTTGCTAAAAATATTAATTTTCTTACTTCAAGATTTTTACCAGCTCATTGGAGTACCGAAGATAAATGCAAGTTTTTGATCGACATGCAAAACTTTTATTAGGATGACTCATACCTATTTAAATATTATCCTGATCAAATTTTCAAAGATATATTCCTGATAATGAGGTAAGTAGTATCATTAAATTTTATCATTTTGAGGCATGTAGGAGTCATTTTTTGTCAAAAAAATGATTGTAAAAATCTTACAATATGAATTTTATTGGCTATTATGTTTAAAGACACACATGCGTTCTGCAAAGCTTGTAAAAATTGTCAAAATTTCAGGTTTCTTTCAAAACATAAGGAATCATTAGATATTTTTCTATTCACTTTAAAGACATATCCTGGTGGAAATGTGTATTGTGCATTTCATGACTTATGACCCTATTTCCATGATAGGCCTGCATTAAAAATAGACATTTACCACAAATTATAGGTATCTTATGTTATTAGATACATTATTATAAAACATATTTTAGTTAAGGAGTTATGGATACTTCAAGTGCAAAATGATGATATAAAACCATGATAAAAATGCACTTTTAAGTACTAATCAGGGCTCCATATGAAAGTTGTAGGCCTATGTCTTACCTTTCCATCCATATAAATTGGACCTAAATCTAAGATATATAGCTCTATATATGACCCAATTATCGAATAGTGTTCCGGTTTGGATTGCACCGACATCTCTTTTTTAAGTTTGGCCATCTCTTTATCCTTGCAATTTAAGTTCTTCAAGTCATCAATCAATCCTTTCATTTATGTGATAGGCCTGCATTAAAAATAGACATTTACCATAAATTATAGGTATCTTATATTATTAGATACATTATTATAAAACATATTTTAGTTAAGGAGTTATTGATATTTCAAGTGCAAAATGATGATATAAAACCATGATAAAAATGCACTTTTAAGTATTAATCAAAATGCAACAACAGTTTTTAAAGAAATTTTTCCCTTCTCATAGAACAAACTCTTTCAAAAGACAAATCACCACTTTTACTCAAAAACCAGGAGAAACATTTTACAAATGTTGGGATAGATATAAAGACTTGCTTAATACCTGTCCTCATCATGGTTTTAAAACATGGAGATTGGTTTTACAATTTTATGAAGGGTTAACACCTAAAGATAGACAAATGGTGGAATTGATGTGCAATGGAACTTTTGAAAATAAAGACCCTGATGAAGCAATGGAGTACCTAGACTTGCTAGCTGAAAATGCTCAAAATTGGGACACCACAAGTACTTGTGAGGCACAAGGTAAAACTCAATCTCATACATCTAATGGAGGCGTGTATAGCCTTAGGGAAGATCATGAACTCCAAGCCAAATTTGCATCTTTAGCTAGAAAAGTTGAGGCACTAGAATTAAAAAAGAATGGTCAATTAAAATCTGTTCAAGAAATTGTGTGTCAAATTTGTGAAACTAATGAACACTCAACCAATGATTGTCCCACGTTGCCTTCTTTTAAGGAATGTCTCCATGAACAAGCCAATGCTTTAAATAGTTTCCAAAGACCAAGTCATAACCCGTACTCACAAACGTACAACCCTGGTTGGAGAAATCACCCAAATTTCAGTTGGAAGAGTGGTAACAATAATGCACAAACTTCACAACCACCATTTCAAACACAACATAATTTTCAAAATTCTCATGGATATGCACCTCCTTATATTCCCCCTCCTAGAAGAAATCTTGAGGAAACATTACATGCATTCATTGAAAAGCAAGAGACAATCAACACTTAAAATGCGCAAACCATGGCTGATTTGAAAGATACTCTTGCAAAGTTCCCATCTGCTCTCAGTTTTCAGGAGAAAGGTAAGTTTCCATCTCAACCCCAGCAAAATCCCAAAGGGCAATACAATTCAAGTACAAGTAGTTCCGGAAGCCAACATCTAGATCAAGTCAAATCAGTCACTACTCTTCGTAGTGGTAAGGTTATTAAAAAACCCATTCTTGAACCTTGTGAGAAAGAAGGTGAGTTAGTCTCCAAGGGTAAGGAAATGGTTGAACCTGATCATTGCAAAGAAGAGACTGATTCCCCACCAGCACTTCCATTTCTTCATGCCATGACCAAACAAAGGAAAGTCAATCACAATTCTGAAATCTTTGAAACTTTCAAACAGGTAAGGATTAATATACCTTTGCTAGATGCTATTAAACAGGTACCATCTTATGCTAAATTTTTGAAAGATCTATGCACTGTAAAGAGAAAATTGAATGTGAAAAAGAAAGCCTTCTTAGCCGAACAAGTAAGTGCCATTCTTCAGAACAATAATGCTTTGAAATATAAAGACCCTGGTTGTCCTACAATTTCTTGCTTTATTGGAGAACATAAAATTGACAGAGCTTTACTTGATCTTGGAGCTAGTGTGAATTTACTTCCATATTCGGTTTTTCAAAGTCTCATCTAGGTGAGTTAAAACCTACTTCTGTTACTCTTTTACTTGCTGATAGATCTATAAAAATGCCTAGAGGAATAGTTGAAGATGTGTTAGTACAAGTTGATAAATTCATCTTTCCTGTGGATTTTATTGTCTTGGATACACAACCTGTTGAAGCATGTAATTCAATTCCTGTTATTTTAGGATGTCCATTTCTTGCAACTTCTAATGCATTGATTAATTGTAGGAATGGAGTGATGAAGTTATCTTTTGGAAACATGACATTAAAAATGAATGTTTTTAACATTTGCAAGCAACCTAGAGATGATAATGATTTACAAGAAGTAGATTTTATTGAAAAAATAATTTACGATCAATTTGAAAATTCTTCCAATGAAACTGAGTTTAATAAATCTGAAGATTTGCAAATGGTTTGTTTTCAGGAAGAATCAAAGGCAAATATTTGGAGACCAAAAATTGAGGAATTGCCACCACGATCAATTGGGTCCATACCTTCAAGTGTTCAACCACCAAAACCCGATTTGAAGCCATTGCCATGTAATCTCAAATACTCATTTTTGGGAGAAAATGAAACTTTTCCGGTAATAATTTCTTCCAAACTTAATGTTCATCAAGAAGGTAAGTTATTATAAACTCTAAAAATGCACAAAAATGCATTAGGATGGACTATAGCTGACATAAAAGGAATTAGTTCTTTGATTTGCACACACAAGATTTATTTGGAGGAAAATGCTAAACCCTCTAGAGAAATGCAACAAAGGCTTAATCCTAATATGAAAGAAGTAGTGAGGAATGAAGTCATTAAACTTCTAGATAATGGAATCATTTATCCTATTTCTGATAGCAAATGGGTAAGTCCAACCCAAGTTGTACCTAAAAAGTCTGGAGTTACTGTGATAACAAATGAGAAAAATGAGTTAATTCCAACGAGGACTATTATTGGTTGGCGTATGTGCATTGACTATAGGAAACTTAATTCAATGACTAGAAAAGATCACTTTCCTTTACCTTTCATGGATCAAATTCTAGAAAGAGTTGCAGGTCATGAATTTTATTGTTTTCTAGATGGTTATTCAGGTTACAACCAAATTGAAATTGCATTTGAAGATCAAGAGAAAACTACTTTCACATGTCCATTTGGTACATTTGCATACCGAAGGATGCCTTTTGGATTATGTAATGCACCAGCCACGTTTTAACGATGCATGCTTAGCATATTCAGTGATATGGTTGAACGTTTTCTTAAGATTTTTATGGATGATTTTTCTGTTTTTGGTGATTCATTTGATAATTGTTTAACTAATTTGGAAAAGGTTTTGAAGAGGTGTGAAGAGAAGAATCTTGTGTTGAATTGGGAAAAATGTCATTTTATGGTAACAAATAGCATTGTACTTGGTCACATTATTTCATCAATAGGAATTGAGGTTGATAAATCTAAAATTGAGTTAATTGCCAACTTGCCAACACCAAAATCTGTTAAAAATGTTAGATCATTTTTAGGACATGCTAGTTTTTATAGAAGGTTAATCAAAGATTTTAGTGTAATATCTAAGCCATTGTGTAACCTTCTAACAAAGGATAATGTTTTTGAATGGACTGAATATTGTGAAGAAGCCTTTGTTAAACTTAAAAACCTGCTTACATCTGCTCCTGTCATTCAACCTCCTGATTGGTCATTACCTTTTGAAATAATGTGTGATGCTAGTGATTATGCCGTGGGTGCTGTTTTAGGACAAAGAAAAGATAAGAAACCCTATGTGAATTACTATGCAAGTAAAACTTTAAATAATGCTCAAATAAATTACACAACCACTAAAAAGGAATTACTTGCTGTAGTATTTGCATGTGAAAAATTCAAATCTTATCTTATTGGCTCACCTGTTATTGTTTTTAGCGATCATGTAGCGTTGAAATATCTTCTTTCTAAGAAGGATTCTAAAGCTAGATTGGTGCGGTGGATTTTGTTACTTCAAGAATTTGATATCACAATCAAGGATAAGAAAGGCACTGAAAATGTTGTCGCGGATCATTTGTCAAGATTGGCAACTGATTTGAAATCTGACATCACATCAATCGATGACTACTTTCCTGATGAATCTTTACTTTCTGTCACTACAATGCCTTGGTTTACTAATATTGTTAATTTTCTTGTTTCAGGACATTTGCCAACGCATTGGGGCACCCAAGACAAAAGAAAGTTCTTGAACGAAGTAAAGAACTTTTATTGGGATGACCTTTATTTATTCAAATATTGTCCTGATCAAATATTTCAAAGATGCATTCCCGACAATGAGGTAAGTAATGTCATTAAATTTTGTCATTTTGAGGCATGTGGGGGTCATTTTTCTTCAAAAAAGACAGTTGTAAAAATCTTACAATGTGGATTTTATTGGCCCACCATGTTCAAGGACACGCATGCATTTTGCAAATCTTGTGAAAATTGTCAAAAGTTAGAATCTCTTTCAAAATGTCACATGATGCCTTAAAGTACTATTCTTGTCATTGAAATCTTTGACTGTTGGGGTATAGATTTTATGGGTCCATTTCCTCCATCATTTGGTTTTGTGTACATATTAGTCGCAGTAGACTATGTTTCAAAATGGATAGAAGCAATTCCAAGTCGTAACAACGATCATAAAACAGTCATTAAGTTTTTGAAAGAAAACATTTTGAGTCGATTTGGAATCCCTCGAGCCATGATAAGTGATGGTGGAACACATTTCTGTAACAAGCCATTTGAATCTTTAATGAAAAAATATGGAATCACACACAAAGTTGCCACCCCTTATCACCCCCAGACAAATGGACAAGTAGAACTTGCTAATAGGGAGATCAAACAAATCTTGGAAAAAACAGTGAA
The DNA here is from genome assembly GCF_000495115.2 of Populus euphratica. Taxonomy (NCBI): domain Eukaryota; kingdom Viridiplantae; phylum Streptophyta; class Magnoliopsida; order Malpighiales; family Salicaceae; genus Populus; species Populus euphratica. The sequence continues at coordinate 22,367 of NW_011500792.1, read as the reverse complement.
CCCTAATCGAAAGGACTGGTCTTTAAGACTTAATGATGCACTTTGGGCCTATCAAACTGCTTTTAAAACATCATTAGGTATGTCACCTTATAGGTTGGTTTATGGAAAACCTTGTCATTTGCTTGTGGAACTTGAATACAAAGCTTATTGGGCTATTAAAGCTTTCAATTCAAACCTGGATGATGCGAGTCAACTGCGTAAGTTACAAATAAATGAGCTTGAAGAAATAAGAAATGATGCATATGAGAATTCAAAAATTCATAAAGCAAGAATCAAAGACTTTCATGATAAAAGAATCTTGAGAAAAACATTTGATATTGGTCAAAAAGTTTTGCTTTATAATTCTCGACTCCATTTATTTCCCGGAAATCTAAGATCAAGATGGAGCGGTCCATTTGTTGTGAAACATGTATATCCTTATGGGGCCTTTGATATTGAGAATCCAAAGAATGGTAATGTTTTCAAGGTCAATGGACATCGTTTGAAAGCTTACTTTGATAATTTTCCTAGTGAAAATGAATCCATTGGTTTGAATGATCTTGTATATGAAGGTTGATTATTTTGTTTTTCTCATATTGTTTTGTGTTTCTTTTTGGTGTGACTTTTGTTTTGCTAGTCTTTCTCTAACCCCGGTCAAATGGCGGATAACGGTACTCCGTGACTCTTAAGTCGGTTCTTTCAGTTTCCCATGATAATTGATATCTCTGTATATATTTGTTTAATTCCTTGTTCCTTCACTTTTCTTTACATCTCTTCTCCACTTCTCTTTAAAAAAAAAAACAAAAAACAAAAATGGACACCACTCTTGAAAAATTGAAAAAGTATTTTCCTGCTCTGCCTTAGAATGCGATTACAAAAATTTACCATGCTAGGTGTGAAAGATTGAGGATGTTAATAAACCATGGAATTCCTGAAGATATTCGCTGGATAATTGAAGCAAAGATCCGATTATCAGGTGAGTCTTCCAACTCTTTTATTTCATACATGCCTGGGACAGGTAAAAGCACTTTTGCAAAGAAACATCGTGCAAAACGACTAAAAGTCTGTTACCGATGTGCCAGATGGACTTGTAATGCAAAATGTCATTCTTTAGGAATGGTATCTATAAACCATGAAGATAAAATACAATTCATTAAGGATGGCCCGAGTAAGGAGTCATTAGATAATCTTCTATTAACTCTTGAGACACATCCTAGTGGAGATGTGCATCGTGCAATTCATGATTTATGGCCTCATTTTCATAAAGAACATGATCGACTTAGTCTTGGAAATCTGACTAAAAAAGACCCTGTTTGCCAGTTTTTAAGAAAACTAGATGGGAAGCCTATCCCCGACCTATAGAGGGCGTTTAAGCCGTTCTTAGACGTAAAACCAAGGGAAAGTTGTGAGCCACAATCACAACTGCTTGTACATACATATTTGTTTATATATATATATATAATAATAATAATAATAATAAAATAATAATAATAATAAATAAATAAATAAATAAAAAAGATAGAGAGAGAGAGAGTGAGACTTCAGCTAGCCTACATATAGGTGGTATGCTTTGTATTTTCAATTTCTCATCTATAAAATCTTCTTTTCCTTTCCATCATTTCTACTTAACCCATTCATTCAGCATATATAGAAGTGTGTCGAAATGGCAAGTTCCTCTGTTCCTAAAATAAAAAATATTTGTGTTTTTTGTGGATCTAGTCCTGGGAAAGAAAGGAGTTTTTAGAATCAGCAAATCATCTTGGTCGGGTATTAGCTGAGAGAAAGATTCATTTAGTGTATGGAGGAGGCAGCCTTGGGTTAATGGGGGGTGTTTCAATAGCTGCATTTGTAGGAGGCAGTCAAGTTTTGGGGGTTGTCCCTAACGCTTTAGTCGAAGGGGACATCATTGAAAAAATAATTAGAGAGGAATTACAGGTCTCCACAATGTCTGATAGAATGAATACAATGTTTAACCATGCTGATGCCTTCATTGCCTTACCAGGTGGTCTGGGTACATTGGAAGAGATCTTTCATATTTTCTCTTGGGCCCAACTGCACATTCACCATAAACCTATAGGTTTGTTAAATGTTAATGGTTTTTATAATAATTTGTTGTCTTTTCTTGATCAAGCTGTGGAATAGGAATTTCTAACATCTTTGGCACGACAAATCATAATCTTTGTTGCTACTGCTGAACAATTGATTGACCAACTACAATCTTTCATCCATGTAATTGATCCCTCCATGAGTCAACTCAATTGGTCAAACATGAAACGCCGTAAAAAGCTTAAATTGGATTTGAGCCTTAGTTTGTGAAAAATTGTGTCTTTTGGTTTTATTAATAGCATAATATTTGTGTTTTGTTGTTTCTTATATTTGTTTTGGTGTGTTTCAGGTTTGTCAATAGTCGTTGTTTCAGGTGATATCTTCTACACTCTATCTTTTTGCTTAGAACATTGAGGACAATGTCTCGTTTTGGTTGGGGGGAGAGGGTAGTAGTTGATATTAAAAAAAAAATATTATTAAGTAACTTTATTTTCTATTATTTAAACCATTTGCAAAACTATTGTTACTAGGATGGCAGAGTAACGGAGGAACTTTAGTGACTCTTGAGACGCATCTTAGTAAACATTCTTAACAAGGTCTATTATAATACTTCTTGAAATATTCAGGTTTACAAACTCTTGAATTGTTATCTCTAAATTCTGTTTATATGCTCATCTAACAAGTATTTCTAAACCTTCATTTTCACACACACACTCGAACATATGATTGTGGGTTGCACATTGGATTATTACATTATTTGTGTTCTTTTGTTAAAGGTAACAACTAAGGGAAAGGGATAGTATATACTATGCAAAAAAACAAAAAAAACAAAAAAAAACAAAAACAAAATAATAATAATAAAAAAAACAAAGTAGATAAGTTTGGTTTCGTAGCCTCCTTGACTTAAGCAAATAAGCCCGAAGGGGTGTTTGAACACCTAGTACCCTAAAGTCAACTGACTTTGGAGTTATTGGCCCAGTGCTTGTTACATGGGTTGAGGAGAAAGCTTAAGGGAATCAAACACTGCACTATCTACATATCAGTATTTGCAACCCGAGTTACTAAGCTCGTAGGGGTGTCTCAACACCTGATGCCCTAAGACCAACTGGTTTGGGAGTCATTAGCCGAAAGCTCGTTACATGGGTTCAGGATACATTGTGCTATAAATTCTTGCTTTCTAAAAAAAAAAAAGATAACTAAAAAAAAAGAAAAAAAAAAAAGAAGATAACAATCCCAACCCAAGGAAGTTAACCTTAAACATTAGAACAAAAATTTTGTTTTCTTCCATGAAAAGCTCCATAACTATGTTTTGATTTATTGAGCACCAAAAGAAGGTTTACTAATATCTTGTTTAAGAGGTATTAAGCAGATATATAAATTTAATCAGAGTTTGTTTATCTGGATAGATTAATAGAAGTTAAATGATGAATGCCTTGCTTTGTGGTATTTGCAAATTAGTTTTATATTTTAATGCTTTGATTACTAGGGACTAGTAATAAGCTGGTTGGGGAGTGTGATTAGTACTTAAAAGTGCATCTCATTAAGGATTTATGTCATCATATTGCACCTAAAGTATCATTAAATTCCCTAACAAAAGCATGTTTTATATTAACAAGTCTAAAAATATAATATACCTTTAATTCATGGTAAATGTTCATCCTAAATGCAGGTCTATCACATAAATAAAAGGATTGATTGATGAGTTTAAGGATTGAAATTGAAAGAATAAAAAGAAGGCCAAACTTAGCAAAGTGTTGCTGGTGCATTCCAAACTCGAACACCGTTCAGTAATTTGATCATATCTGGATCTGTAGATATCAGATTTAGGTCCATTTTATATCGATAGAAAGGTAAGACATAGACCTACAACTTTCATATGGACTCAAAGACTCAGTTCTGTCGTTTTCAAGCTCAAATCTTAGCAACAACGAAGACGTCGGAAGCTGTCCTGCAGCTCAAACACTATTCAGTTTTTGGCTCATATCTTTAGTTCTAGAAGTCCAAATGAGCTCTAGTTTTTTTTTTATGGAAAGATGAGACAATTGCCCACAACTACCATAATTCAGTTGGCTATAATTATAATGTGAGCAATGACGTTTTGGCCAGCCAACAATATCAAAAATTAGCCCACAATATCAAAAAACCAGCAGCCATTAATGTCAAAAACCAGCCACCAAATCAATGGATGCCCACCAATTCTTCAATCAATCAATAGTTCTAAAACTTAGCCTATAAAAGCAGGCATTGTCCATGTATTTAGTCATATTAATTTTCAGATCAAAGTTATCTTCTTGCTTTCTCTCTACATCTTTGTAATGTTCAAGTTTTCTTTCATGCTATAGTAATCTCTTGTTTATGCTCTTTCATTTCCTTTCCTATACTTAGTTAGCTTATATTATGTTTATGTTCTTATATTGCTTATTTATGTTTTTCTCCTTTTTAATGTTTAGCTAAGTTAATTATGTCAAGGTGAAAAGGTTTCTCTAATGGTGTTAGAATAGGTATAATATAAATTCAACATGAGCTTTAAATGTTTATATCCAAGAAAGATTGTTATTAACATGTTTTATCTTTTTATCTTACTAATTCTTAATACCTTGCTTATTAAATGGTTAATTTAGATTTGTGTTGTATAATATTTGGTACATCAAATGCTTGATCCTTCATAGTTTTCGGCCGACATCGTTATTATGATAGGAACTTGATTTGTTGTTAACATAAACTAGCAACATGAATGCTTGATGATATTTATAAGTATGGTATTACTTAGATAAGATAATTAATATGATTATGTTAGTAATTTATAACGAGCTAATAATGAGAAATCATCCGATTAGAACCTCCTTTGTGTGTGGTTTCTAGTTGAGTAATAAAAGAGTTTATATTATATTTATTTGAAATACCATTAGTGAATCCTATAACCTTGACATATGTTTTGTTATTGTTTAATCCTTACATCAATATCACATCCCAAAACTTTCTTCAACTCTTTTTCTGTTATTATTCTCTTCAAATCTTTTTCTTTATTTGTAATTTATATAATTCACCTCCCTGTGGTTCGACCCCGGTCTTGCCGGGTTATTTTACTTTGACACTCTTACACTTGGGCTAAGACATCAACTCTTTGATCGTGTCAACGACATTAAGGACAATGTCTTGTTTTGGTTGGGGGGAGAGAGTAGTAGTTGATAAAAAAAAATGCTTTCCATTTCATAAAGCATATGCAAAATTGTTGTTACTAGGATGGCGGAGTAAATAAACTTTTTTGTTAAAGTGACTTTTGAGACCCATCTTAGTAACCATTCTTAATAAGGTTTATCATAATACTTCTTGAAATATTCAGGTTTACAAACTCTTACATTATTATCACTTAATTCTGCTCATATACTGATTTAACATGTATTCTTAAACCTTAATTTTCACACACACACTTTAACATATGATTGTGGGTTGCACATTGGATTATTACATTATTTATGTTTTTTTGTTAAAGGTAACAACTACGGGAAAGGGATAGTATATAATTTGAAAAAAAAAAACAAAAACAAAAAAAAGAGCAAAAAAAATGATGATAATAAAAATGTAGATAAGTTCGGTTTTGTAGCCTTCCTAACCTAAGCAATTAAGCCCGAAGGGGTGTTTTAACGCCTAATACCCTAAAGTCAACTGACTTGGGAGCTATTGGCCCAACGCTTGGTACATGGGTTGAGAAGAAAAGTTTAAGGGAATCAAACATTGCACTATCTATGTATCAGTATCTGCGACCCGAGTTACTAAGCTCGTAGGGGTGTCTGAACACTTAATGCCCTAAGACCAACTAGTTTGGGAGTCATTAGCTGAAAGCTTGTTGTATGAGTTAAAGATGCATTGTGTTTTAAGTTACATGTATATATATATCCCAACCCAAGGAAGTTAACGTTAAACATTAGAACAAAAATTTTGTTTTCTTCCAAGAAAAACCCCATAATTATGTGTTGATATATTGAGTACAAAAGAAAGGTTTATTAATATCTTATTTAAGAGGTATTGAGCAGATATATAAATTTAATGAGAGTTTGTTTATCTGGATAGATTAATGGAAGTTGAATGATGAATACCTTGCTTTGTGGAATTTATAAATAGTTTTTCTATTTTAACGCTTTGATTATTATAAATTTGTTTTTCTATTTTACGCTTTGATTACTAGGGACTAGTAATAAGCTGGTTGGGGGGTGTGATTAGTACTTAAAAGTGCATTTTTATCAAGGTTTTATATCATCATTTTGCACTTGAAGTATCAATAACTTCTTAACTAAAACAAGTTTTATAATAACGTATCTAATAATATAAAATACCTTTAATTTATGGTAAATGTTTATTTTAAATGCATGCCTATCACATAAATGAAAGGATTGATTGATGAATTTAAGAACTGAAATTGAAAAGACAAAGAGATGGCCAAACTTAGAAAAGAGATGTCGGTGCAATCCAAACCGGAACATTGTTTGATAATTGGGTCATATTTGGAGCTGTAGATCTCAGATTTAGGTCTACTTTATATGGATGGAAAGGTAAGACATAGGCCTACAACTTTCATATGGAGCCCAAGATCTAAAAAGACCATTTTCAAGTCTAAATTGTAGCAACAACAAAGAAGCCTGAATTTGTCTTCCAACCCGAGCACTATTTAGTGTTTGGCCCATATCTGAAATTCTAAAAGTCTAAATGAGCTTAATGTTTTACACAAGAAAGCTGAGACAATTTCCTACAACTTTCATGTTTTCAAGTGGCTTCAATTTTGATATTATCAATGATGTGTTAGGCAGACAAGAGAAGATAAGGATTATCACCAAGTCAAGAGTTGACCACCTACTCATCAATTAGTCATCAATCAATAGTTCCCAATTTTAGCCTATAAAAGGAGGCATTCGCTATGCATTTAGGCATCTTGGTGTCCAGATCAAGATCATGCTCTTACTTTCTCTCTTTGTATTTTTTGTAATGTTTATGCTTTGCTTTCATTAATATCAAGTTTATGCCTTTCATTTCCTTTTATTTACTTAGTTAACTTTTATCTTATTTATGTATGCCTTTCATTTCCTTTCCTTTACTTAGTTAACTTTTATGTTCTTATTTTGTTTATTTATTTTTCTTTCTTTCATTATGTCTAGCTAAGTTTATTATGTTAAGGTGAAAAGGTTACACTACTAAGTTAATTATGTCAAGGTGAAAAGGTTACACTAATGGTGTAAGAATAAGTATAGTGTAAACTTAATATGGACTTTAATGTTTGATACTAAGATGTTTTGTATTTGTTATCTTGTTCACACTTTAATACTTTGCGTGTTAAATGACTAATCTTGATTTATGTTGTATAACACTTGGTACAACAAATGCTTGGCATTTTCATAGCCCATACTATATGGTATAACCAACACATAAGCTATGAAAGGAACTTGATTTGTTGTTAACATAACTTATAATCATGAATGCTTGATGAGATTTACAAGTAGTAGCATTAATTGAATAAGATGACTAATGTAATCATGTTAACAATTTATAATCTAATTGGAACCTCCTTTGTGTGTGGTTTCCCATTGAATAATATGAGTTTATACTATACTTGTTTGACATACCATTAGTGGAACCTCTAACCTTGACATTTATTATTATCATTGTTTAATCGTTACATTAATATTCCATCTCAAAGTTCTTATCATCTTCTTCTTATTCTCCTTCTTTTTCTTTACTACTACTACTACTACTACTACTACTATTGTTGTTGTTGTTGTTGTTGTTGTTGTTGTTGTTGTTGTTATTGTTGTTGTATTATTGTTATTTATAATTTGTACAATTAACCTTCTTGTGGTTTGACCCCGGTCTTGCCAGGTTATTTATTACTTCGACACTCCTGCATTGGGAGAAGATAGCAATCTTTTAGTCGTGTCATCAAGTTTTGAGGGTCGTCCCTGAAGCTTTAGCACAAGGGGACATTATTGAAAAAATAACTGGAGAGGAACTGCATGTCTCTACAATGTTTGCTTGAATGAATGCAATGGTTAACCATTTCGATGCCTTCACTACCTTACTAGGTGGTCTAGGCACATTAAAAGAGATCTTTCATATTTCTTCTTGGGTCGAATTGCGCATTCACCATAAACCTATAGGTCTGTTAAATGTTAATGGTTATTATGATAAGTTATTATCGTTTCTGGATCATGCTGTGGAATAAGAATTTCTAACATCTTTGGCACGACAAATCATAATCTCTGCTGCTATTGTTAAGCAATTGATTGACCAACTATAATTTTTCATTCTTGTAATTAATTCTTCCTTGAGTCTTATAAATTGATCATCTAAGGAAAGCTGTAAAAAGCTTAGATTGGATTTGAGCTTTCATTTGTGAATCTTTGTGTCTTTTGGTTTTATTATTATGTTTTGTCATTTTTTATATTTGTTTAAGTGTGTTTCAGGTTTGTCAATGTTTGTTATTTCAGGTTATGTCTTCTGTACTCTATCTTTCTACTTTAGGACATTAAGGACAATGTCTTTTTTTGGTTGGGGGGAGAGGGTAGTAGTTGATAAAAAAAACAATGCTTTCCATTTCATAAAGCATATGCAAAATTGTTGTTACTAGGATGGTAGAGTAAATGAGCTTTTTTGTTAAAATGACTCTTGAGATGCATCTTAGTAACCATTTTTAACAAGGTGTATCAAAATACTTCTTGAAATATTCAAGTTTATAAACTCTCGCATTGTTATCACTTAATTCTGCTTATATACTCATTTAACATGTATTCTTAAACCTTAATTTTCACACACACTCTTTAACATATGATTATGGGTTGCACATTGGATTATTATATTATTTATATTCTTTTGTTAAAGGTAACACCTAAGAAAAAGAGATGGTACATGATTGTGCATCAAAAGTGTCATTAAGTCTCTTATTTTACATATGTATTTATTGTTTTTATTTGGTTGTTTTTATAATAATTGATGTGTTTTTTAGTAATGAAGTTTGTTTTAATGTTTTGATAGGTTTTTGGAGCTTAAATGAATTAATTCAGAAAAGAACACGTCGGAATTCAGAACAAAGAATTGAAGAGACATTTAGTTGAAGATTGAAGCAAATCTTGGTTCAAATAAGTGCTCCAAATTTGTCCCAAAAATCAATTCTATTCCAATTCTAGAAAAGAATATCATATGATTTATTTCAAGCCCAAACTTGCCTTATGTTGTGTGCAAACTTCAACCATTAAACACTCAAGGTTTCAATGTCAATCTTAGCCCAAATAATAAGTACATTTGTATACTTATTTGATGCTCAAATTCAGCCCCAAATCAGCCCTAAATCAACCCCAAATCAACCCAAACACAATCCATGATCTTACATGTCCACACAACAAATAACAATTGATTTATTTTGGGCAATCCATTGATCCAAGAAGGCAACCACATGGATGGAAAGCTGGAGGGGATATTTTAACATTATTTTGGGTCAAAAAGAAGAAGGAGACACCTCATAAATGAGGAAGAAAAACGTGCACCAAAGTAGTTGTAAAGCTGTCTTGATTTGATTTTTCAGAACACCTTTCAGTGTTTTGCCCATAACTTTTGACTCAGGTGTCCAAATGAGCTGTTCTTTAATGATCTGGAAAGGTGACAGAATTTCCGATAAATATGTCTCTAATAGACTTCTTGAAAAAAAGCTTCTAAGAGGGTCGAATTGCTATCCAAAGTTAGAGTCAGATTTGTGTCCGAATTTGTTCTGAAATTGTATTGTGTTCTTCTTTATAGATTTCGGTTCTTTAGTTTGTAAAACTTATTATTTCAGTTGGATTCAAGTTCTTTCATGTTTATTGAAGTGTTTTTATATATAATCATGGTTGGCTAAACTCTTTCTTGGATCCAAATCAAGGATAATGGTGATTGAGGTGAGTTCTTTAGGATATGAATGAATCTTAATGTTTATCTTCTTATTTTCTTCATGAATGATTTATTATTGTAAAGAAATTTTAGAAATCATTTAGGTAATGTTATAATCTTGAATTTTTATGCACAAACTTTAGTTTTGGTATAGAGATTGCTTGATTCAATGTCTTACTTAATATGAAAGTACTTGTTCATTCTTAAGCAATAATCAATCTTCATCTTTCTAATCTTCATTGTAATATCTTCCAATCTAATATCATCATCGTTGATATTAGGTTGAGTTATCTTATATATGTTGAAGAAATCACCAATACATCACCATTAAAATTGATTTGGACCAAGACTTACTTTTTCTTGTCATTTAAAATCTATTTACATTTTTTTTTTATCTTTAAAAACAAATCCATCAATTATTTTCAACCAAGTTATTGTTCATTTAATTCCTCTTGAGTTTTTTTTGTTACTTAGCTTAATTTCCAGATCTAGCTCTCTGTGGATATGACCTCGATCTTACCGAGTTAATTGCTACATCGCACACTCGTGCACTTGCGAGTTAAAATAAGCCGATCATAAAAAGCGGTCTGTTGTTGTTTTTAGTGATCATGCAGCATTGAAATATCTTCTTTCTAAGAAAGATTCTAAGGCTAGATTGGTGTGGTGGATTTTATTACTCCAAGAATTTGATATCACAATCAAAGATAAGAAAGGCAGCCAAAATGTTGTCGTAGATCACTTGTCAAGATTGACAACAGATTCAAAAACTGACATCACACCAATCGATGACTACTTTCCTGATGAATCTTTACTTTCTATCTCTACAATGCCTTGGTTTGCTAATATTGTCAATTTTCTTGTTTCAGGACAATTGCCAGCTCATTGGAGTACCCAAGATAAAAGAAAGTTCTTGAACGAAGTGAAGAACTTTTATTGGGATGATCCTTATTTATTCAAATATTGTCCTGATCAAATATTTTGAAGATGCATTCCTGACAATGAGGTAAGTAGTGTCATTAAATTTTGTCATTCTGAGGCATGTGGGGGCCATTTCTCGTCAAGAAAGACAACCGTAAAAATCTTACAAAGTGGATTTTATTGGCCCACCATGTTCAAAGACTCACATGCATTCTGCAAGTCTTGTGAAAATTGTCAAAAGTTGGGATCTATTTCAAAACGTCACATGATGCCTTTAAATCCTATTATTGTCATTGAGATCTTTGACTGCTGGGGTATAGATTTTATGGGTCCATTCCCTCCATCATTTGGGTTCTTATACATATTAGTCGCAGTAGATTATGTTTCAAAATGGATAGAGGCAATTCCAAGTCGAAACAATGATCACAAAACAGTGATAAAGTTTTTGAAAGAAAATATTTTGAGTCGATTTGGAGTCCCTCGAGCCATAATAAGTGATGGTGGAACACATTTCTGCAACAAGCCATTTGAGTCTTTAATGAAGAAATATGGAATCACACAAAAAGTTGCCACCCCTTATCACCCTCAAACAAGTGGACAAGTAGAGCTTGCTAATAGGGAGATCAAACATATTTTGGAGAAAACAGTGAACCCTAATAGGAAAGACTAGTCTTTAACACTTAATGATGCACTTTGGGCTTATCGAACTGCTTATAAAACATCATTAGGTATGTCACCTTATAGACTAGTCTATGGAAAACCTTGTCACTTGCCTGTGGAACTTGAACATAAAGCTTATTGGGCTATTAAAGCTTTCAATTCAAATCTGGATGATGCTAGTCAACTGCGAAAATTACAAATAAATGAGCTTGAGGAAATAAGAAATGACGCATATGAAAATTCAAAAATTCATAAAGCAAGAATTAAAGAGTTTCATGACAAAAAAATATAGAGAAAAACCTTCAATGTTGGTCAAAAAGTCTTGCTTTATAATTCTCGACTGCATTTATTTCCTGGAAAATTAAGATCAAGATGGAGCGGTCCTTTTATTGTGAAACATGTGTATCCATATGGGGCTTATGACATCGAGAATCCAAAGAATGACAATGTTTTCAAGGTAAATGGACATCGTCTGAAAGTTTACTTTGACAATTTTTCAGTTGAACATAACTCTATTGAATTGAGTGATCCTGTATATAAAGATTGATTTTATTTTATTTTATTTTTGCTTCTTTTTGAGTGATTTTTGCAAGTTTCTCTCACCCCGGTCAAATGACGGATAACGGTACTCCGTGACTTAAGTCGGTTCTTTCAGTTTCCCACAATTACTGATATCTATGTATATATCTGTGCAATTCTTTGAATCTCTCTTCCAATTCTCATTTGAAAATGGACACTAATCTTGAAAAATTGAAAAAGTATTTTCCCGCTCTGCCTCAGAATGCGATTACAAAAATTTACCGTGCTAGATGTGCAAGATTGAGATTGTTAATGAATCATGGAATTCCTGAAGATATTCGCTGGTTGATTGAAGCAAAGGTCCGATTATCAGGTGAGTCCTCTAACTTCATTTCACACATGTCTGGAATAGGTAAAAGCACTTTTGCAAAGAAACGTCGTGCAAAACGACTGGATGTCTGTCATCGATGTGCTAGATGGACTTGTAATACACAATGTCATTTTTTAGGAATGGTATCTATAAACCGTGAAGATAAAATACAATTCATTAAGGATGGCCTGAGTAAGGAGTCTTTAGATAATCTTCTATTGACTCTCGAGACGCATCCTAGTGGAGATGTGCATCGTGTAATTCATGATTTATGGCCACTATTTCATAAAGAACATGATCGACTTAGTCTTGGGAATCTGACTAAAAAAGACCTTGTTTGCCAGTTTTTAAGAAAACTGGATGGGAAGCCTATCCCCGACCCATAGAGGGCGTTTAAGCCGTTCTTGGACGTAAAACCAAGGGAAGATGTGAGCCACAATCACAACTACCTGTACATACACATGCTTTTTTTCAAAAGTAAATAAATAAATAAATAAAAAGAAAGAGAGAGTGTGTGTGAGACTCCAACTGGCCTACATATAAGTGTTATGATTGTCTTTCTAATTCCTCATCTATAAAACCCTCTTTTCCTTCCTTTCATTTCTACTCAACCCATACATTCAACAAATACAGAAGTGTGTAGAAATGGCAAGTTCCTCAAGTCATCAAATAAGAAATATTTGTGTTTTCGGTGGATCTAGTTCTGGGAAAGAAAAGGAGTTTTTAGAATCAGCAAATCATCTTGGTCAGGTGCTAGCTGAGAGAAAGATTCATTTAGTGTATGGGGGAGGCAGTCTTGGGTTAATGGGAGGTGTGTCAATAGCTGCATTTTTAGGAGGTAGTCAAGTTTTGGGGGTCGTCCCTGAAGCTTTGGCACAAGGGGACATCATTGGAAAAACAATTGGAGAGGAACTTCAGGTCTCCACAATGTCAGCTCGAATGAATGCAATGTTTAACCATGCTGATGCCTTCATTGCTTTACCAGGTGGTCTAGGCACATTGGAAGAGATCTTTCATATTTCCTCTTGGGCTTAATTACACATTCACCATAAACCCATAGGTTTGTTAAATGTTAATGGTTATTATGATAAGTTGTTGTCTTTTCTTGATCATGCTGTGGAACAGGAATTTCTAACATCTTTTGCACGACAAATCATAATCTCTGCTACTACTGCTGAACAATTGATTGACCAACTACAATCTTTCATTCCTGTGATTGATCCTTCCATGAGTCGCATAAATTGGTCATCTACGGGAAGCCGTAAAAAGCTTAGATTGGATTTGAGCCTTCATTTGTGAATTTTTGTGTCTTTTGGTTTTATTATTGTGTTTTGTTATTTCTTATTTTTGTTTTAGTGTGTTTCAGGTTTGTCGGTGTTCGTTATTTCAGGTGATATCTTCTATACTCTATCTTTCTACCTTAAAACATTGAGGACAATGTCTCGTTTTGGTTGGGGGGAGAGGGTAGTAGTTGATAAAAAGAAAAAAGGGTAGTAGTTGATAAAAAAAAAAAATTATTTTTCATTTCATAAAGCATGTGCATAATTGTTGTTACTAGGATGGCAGAGTAAAGGAGTTCTTTTGTTAAAGTGACTCTTGAGGCGCATCTTAGTAACCATTCTTAACAAGGTCTATTATAATACTTCCTGAAATATTCAGGTTTACAAACTCTCGTATTGTTACCACTTAATTCTGCTCATATACTTATTTAACATGTATTCTTAAACCTTAATTTACACACACACACTTTAACATATGATTGTGGGTTGCATATTGGATTATTACATTATTTATGTTCTTTTGTTAAAGGTAACAACTAAGGGAAAGGGATTGTATATAATTAAGAAGAAAAAAAACATGAAAAAAAAATGAAAAAAAAAGAAAAAAGAAATAAAAAAAATGATGATAATAAAAATGTAGATAAGTTTGGTTTCGTAGCCTCCCTAACCTAAGCAATTAAGCCCGAAGGGGTGTTTTAACACTTAAAACCCTAAAGTCAACTGACTTGGGAGCTATTGGCCCAACGCTTGTTACATGGGTTGAGGAGAAAAGCTTAAGGGAATCAAACATTGCACTATCTACATATCAGTATCTGCGACCCGAGTTACTAAGCTCGTAGGGGTGTCTTAACACCTAATACCCTAAGACCAACTGGTCTAGGAGTCATTAGCTGAAAGCTCGTTACATGGGTTAAAGATGCATGCTGTTTTTAAATTATATGTATATAGAGTTAAAAAAAAAGAAAAAAAAAAGACAAAAATAATAATCCTAACCCAAGGAAGTTAACCTTAAACATTAGAACAAAAATTTTGTTTTCTTCCAAGAAAAGCCCCATAATTATGTGTTGATATATTGAGTACAAAAGAAAGGTTTATTAATATCTTGTTAAGTGGTATTGAACAGATATATAAATTTAATGAGAGTTTGTTTATCTAGATAGATTAATGGAAGTTAAATGATGAATACCTTGCTTTGTGAAATTTGCAAATTGTTTTAACGCTTTGATTACTAGGGACTAGTAATAAGCTGGTTGGGGGGTGTGATTAGTACTTAAAAGTGCATTTTTATCATGGTTTTATATCATCATTTTGCACTTGAAGTATCAATAACTCCTTAACTAAAATATGTTTTATAATAATGTATCTAATAATATAAGATACCTATAATTTGTGGTAAATGTCTATTTTTAATACAGGCCTATCACATAAATGAAAGGATTGATTGATGACTTGAAGAACTTAAATTGCAAGGATAAAGAGATGACCAAACTTAGAAAAGAGATGTCGGTGCAATCCAAACCGGAACACTGTTCGGTAATTGGGTCATATCTAGAGATATATATCTCATATTTAGGTCCCATTTATATGGATGGAAAGGTAAGACATAGGCCTACAACTTTCATATGGAGCCCAAGATCTAAAAAGGTCATTATCAAGTCCAAATTGTAGAAACAACAAAGAAGCCCGAATCTGTCTTCCAGCCCGAGCACTGTTCGGTATTTTGGCCATATCTGGAGTTCTAGAAGTCCAAATGAGTTGAATGTTTTACACAAGAAATCTGAGACAATTGCCTACAACTTTCATGTTTGCAACTGGCTCCAATTTTGACGTTATCAATGACGTTTTGGGCAGACAAGAGAAGATAAGGATTGTCACCAAGTCAAAAGTTGGCCACCTACTTATCAATTAGTCATCAAATCAATAGTTCCCAATTTTGGCCTATAAAAGGAGGCATTTGCCATGCATTTAGGCATCTTGGTTTCCAGATCAAGATCATGCTTTTCCTTTCTCTCTTTGTATTTTTTGTAATGTTTATGCTTTGCTTTCATTAATATTAAGTTTATGCCTTTCATTTCCTTTCCTTTACTTAGTTAGCTTTTATGTTCTTATTTTGTTTATCTATTTTTCTTTCTTTCATTATGTCTAGCTAAGTTAATTATGTCAAGGTGAAAATGTTACACTAATGGTGTGAGAATAAGTATAATGTAAACTTAATATGGACTTTAATGTTTGATACTAACATGTTTTATATTTGTTATCTTGTTCACTCTTTAATACTTTGCTTGTTAAATGACTAATCTTGATTTATGTTGTATAACACTTGGTACAACAAATGCTTGGCACTTTCATAGCCCATAATGTATGGTATAACCGACACCTGAGCTATGAAAGGAACTTGATTTGTTGTTAACATAAGTTATAATCATGAATGTTTGACGAGATTTACAAGTATTAGCATTAATTGAATAAGATGACTAATGTAATCATGTTAACAATATATAATCTGATTGGAACCTCCTTTGTGTGTGGTTTCCAATTCAATAATAAGAGTTTATACTATACTTGTTTGACATACCATTAGTGGATCCTCTAACTTTGACATTTGTTATTATTATTGTTTAATCCTTACATTAATTTTCCATCTCCAAGTTCTCATCATCTTCTTCTTCTTCTCTTTCTTTATTATTATTACTACTACTACTACTACTACTACTACTAGTATTATTATTACTACTACTACTACTATTATTATTAATATTATTGTTGTTGTTGTTGTTGTTGTTATTGTTATTTATAATTTGTACAATTAACTGTTATTTATAATTTGTACAAATAACCTCCCTGTGGTTCGACCCCGGTCTTGCCGGGTTATTTATTACTTCGACACTCCTACACTTGGGAGAAGACATCAACCTTTTAGTCGTGTCAGTGTCCTCTTGTGCTAAAGTTTTAGGGACGACCCCTAAAACTTGACTACCTCCTAAAAATATGAATATTGACACACCTCCTATTGACCCAAAACTACCACCTCTATACACTATATGAATCTTTCTCTCAACTAACACCTGACCAAGATGATTTGCTTATTCTAAAAACTCCTTTTTTTTTCCTAGGATTGGATCCACCGAAAACTCAAACATTTCTTATCTAGTGACCTGAGGAACTTGCCATTTCTACACACTTCTATATTTGTTGAATGTATGGGTTGAGTAGAAATGAAAGGAAGGAAGAGAGGATTTTATAGATGAGAATTTAAAAAGGCAATCATACCACCTATATGTAGGCCAACTAGAGTCTCTCACACACACACTCTCTCTTTTTATTTATTTATTTTTAAAAAACATGTGTATGTACAAGTAGTTGTGATTATGACTCACATCTTTCCTGGGTTTTACGTCCAAGAACAGCTTAAACTCCCTCTATAGGTCAGGGATAGGCTTCCCATCCAGTTTTCTTAAAAATTAACAAACAAGGTCTTTTTTAGTTAGATTATCAAGACTATGCCAAACATGTTCTTTATAAAAATAGGTTAATAAGTCATGAATTGCACAATGCATATATCCATTATGATGAGACTTAAGAGTCAATAGAAGATTATCCAAAGACTCTCGGTATTTTGAAATAAATCCCACCTTTTGACAATTTTCACGGGTTTTGCAGAATGTATGTGAATCCTTGAACATGGTGGGCCAATAAAATCCACTTTGTATGATTTTTGTAGTTGTTTTGTTTGATGAGAAATAACTTTTGCATGCCTTAGAGTAATAAAATTTAATGACACTATTTACCTCATTGTCAGAAATGCAATTTTAAAATATTTGATGAGAATAATATTTGAATAAGTAAGGGTCATCCCAATAAAAGTTTTGCACGTCGCTTAAAAACTTTCTTTTGTCTTGGTTATCTACATGAGCTAGCAAAAATTCTTTTTCATCCATGATTTTTTCCTGAGAATAAATCATTTACAAATCTTCAAATTCATCCAACTTATTTTTACTTAAAGTAGATTCAAGTTGATCATAAACTAATTCCTCAATATGATCTACTTTTTATAATTCATTATCATCTCCAAGTTGCTTGTAAATGTTGAAAATATTTATCTCCAATGTCATATTTCCAAATGATAGCTTCATCAATTCATTCCTATGATTAATCAATGCATTAGAAGTTGCAAGAAACAGACGTCCTAAAATAATAAGAAATGAATTATATGCTTCAATATATTGTGTCTAAGACAATAAAATTCATAGGATAAATGAATTTATCGACTTGTACTAACACATCTTCAATTATTCCTCTAGGCACTTTTATAGATATATCAACAAGTAAGAGAGTTACATAAGTTGGTTTTAAATCACCTAGATTGAGACTTTAAAAAATTGAATATAGAAGTAAATTCATACCAGCTCCAAAATCAAGTAAGGCTCTTTCAATTCTATGTTCTCTAATAAAATAAGAAATTGTAGGACAACTAGGGTTTTTATATTTCAAAGCATTATTGTTCTAAAGAATGACACTTACTTGTTTAGCTAAAAAGGTTTTCTTTTTCACATTCAGTTTTCTCTTTACAGTGCAAAGATCTTTCAAAAATTTAGCATAAGAAGGAACCTGTTTAATAGCATCCAATAAAGGTATATTGATCTTTAACTATTTGAAAGTATTAAAGATTTTAGAGTTGTGATTGACTTTCTTTTATTTGGTTATGGCATGAGAAAATGGAAGTGTTGGCAGGGAATTAGTCTTTTCTTTGCAATTTTCAGATTTAACCCCTTCCATACTCTTAGAGATTGACTCATCATCTTTCTCACAAGTTTAAGAGTGGGTTTTTCAATAACCTTACCACTGCAAAGAGTAGTGACTAATTTGACTTGATACATTTGTTGGCTTCCAAAACTACTTGCATTTGTTTTAAAGATTATTAGTTATTAGTTAAGTGTTCATTTGTTTCAAAGATTTGACACACAATGTCTTAAACAAATTTTAATTGACCACTCTTTTTTAATTCTAGTGCCTCGACTTTTCTAGCTAAAGATGCAAACTTGACTTGGAGGTCATGATCTTCCCTAAGGCTGTACATACCTCCACTAGATGTATGAGGTTGAGTTGTACTCGATGCCTTATAAGTACCTGTGGTGTCCAAATTTTAAGCATTTTCAGCAAACAAGTCTAAGTACTTCATTGTTTCATCAGGATCTTTATCTTCAAAAGTTTCATTGCACATCAATTGAAACATTTGTCTATCTCTAGGTGTTAACCCTTCATAAAAATACAAAACCAATCTCCATGTTTCAAAATCATGATGAGGGCAAGTATTAAGCAAGTCTCGATACCTATCCCAATATTGGTAAAATGTTTCTCCTTGTTTTTGAGTGAAAGTGGTGATTTGTCTTTTGAAAGTGTTTGTTTTGTGAGATGGAAAAAACTTCTTTAAAAATTGTTATTGCATTTCATCCCAAGCACTTAAATTTTATAGCCGTGTATTAGCTTTATCTTTTAATGAAAAAGGAAAAAGCTTTAATTTGATGGTGTTCATGCTACAATTTGAGTCATTATAGATGTTACAAACCTCTTCAAATTTCCTTAAATGCAAGTATAGATTTTTCAAATCTAAACCATGAAAAGAAGGTAAAGGTTGAATAATGTCTAGCTTAAAATTAAAATGAGATGCATTAGGGAGGAAAAGTACACATGATGGTGCAGTTGTTCTTATGGGATTCATGTGATTTCTAAGTGTTCTAACACGATAATTCTCATTATTGTCATTATGAAATGGCCGGTTATTTTCTTCGGCTATTTTTTGAAAATGATGAGGATACCCTACAAAGTCTACCACTTAATATACGTGACCATACTCTCAATGCAAGTGTAGGAATAGAATAAAAAGAAGAAGAAAACAAAATAAAAAGAAGCAAAATTAGATATAAGAAAAGTGAAAAGAAAAAATAAAATAAATACTACAATTCGTATAAGAATTTACCTCACTGACAATAGTGCCAAAAACTTGACACGACCAAAAGATTGATGTCTTTTCCCAAGTGTACAAGTGTCGAAGTAATAAATAACTCGGCAAGACTGGGGTAGAACCATAAGGAGGTTAATTATATAAATTATAAATAACTGTAATATAATAGCAACAACAAGAATAATAATAATAATAATAATAATAATAATAATAATAATAATAATAGTAGTAGTAGTAGTAGTAGTAGTAGTAGTAGTAGTAGTAGTAGTAGTAGTAATAAAAGAAGAAGAAGTTGATGAGAACTTTGAGATGGAAGATCAATATAAGGATTAAACAATGATAACAACAAATGTTAAGGTTAGAAGATCCACTAATGGTATGTCAAACAAGTATAGTATAAACTCTTTTTATTACTCAATTGGAAACCACACACAAAAGAGGTTCCAATCGGATTATAAATGGTTAACATGATTACATTAGTTATCTTATTCGAATAATGTTAATACTTGTAAATGTTGTCAAGCATTCATGATTATAACTTATGTTGACAACAAATCAAGTTCCTTTTATAGCACAGGTGTAAGTTATACCATACGGTTGGGCTATGAAAGTGCCAAGTATTTGTTGTACCAAGTGTTATACAACATAAATCTAGATTAGTTATTTAACAAACAAAGTATTAAAGAGTGAACAAGATAACAAATACAAAACATGTTAGTATTAAACATTAAAGTTCATGTTAAGTTTACACTATACTTATTCGTATACTATTAGTATAACCTTTTCACCTTGACATACTTAGCTAAACATAATGAAATGCGTATATTATTAGTATAGCCTTTTCACCTTGACATACTTAGCTAAACATAATGAAATGGAGAAACATAAATAAACAAGATAAGAACATAAATAAGATAAAAGTAACTAAGTAAAGGAAAGGAAATGAAAGGCATAAACAAGATATTAATGAAAACAAAACTTAAGCACTACAAAAATACAAAGAGAGAAAGTAAGAGCATGATCTTGATCTGGAAACCAAGATGCCTAAATATATGGCAAATGCCTCCTCTTATAGGCCAAAATTAAAAACTATTAATTTGATGACTAATTGATGAGTGGGTGGTCAACTCTTGACTTGGAGATAATCCTTATCTTCTCTTATCTGCGTAAAATGTCATTGATAACTTCAGAATTAGAACCACTTGACACCATGAAAGTTCTAGGAAATAGCTTTCCAGGAAAAACAAAATTGAGTCATTTGGACTTTTAGAACTCTAAATATGAGCTAAACACTGAACAGTGTCCGGGCTGTAAAATAGATTCAGACTTCTTTGTTGTTGCTACAATTTGGACTTGAAAATGAACTTTTTAAATCTTGGGCTCCATGAAAGTTGTATGGCTATATCTTACCTTTCCATCCATGTAAAGTAAACCTAAATCCAAGATCCACAGCTTTGATATGACCCAATTACCGAACAGTGTTCTGGTTTGAACTGCATCAGCAACTCTTTTCTAAGTTTGACCATCTCTTTATTCTTTCAATTTCAGTTCTTAAACTCATTAATCAATCCTTTCATTTATATGATAGGCCTGCATTTAAAATGAATATTTACCACAAATTAAAGGTATCATATATTATTAAATATGTTATTATAAAACATGCTTTAGTTAAGGAGTTATTGATACTTTAAGTGCAAAATGATGATATAAAACTTTGATAAAAAAATACACTTTTAAGTACTAATCACAAGCTAATAAAATAAAAACCCAATGACGCCTAGTATATTGGCCCAAATTAACCTAGAAGGAAAGAGATAAAATAAGATAGAAGGTTGGTTGGCACATAAGAAAGGAGAAGAAATAATGGTGTACAAACTGACGTGAGAAGAGAGAGAAAACAAAAATAGCAAAATAGGACATTAAAGCACCATTAGAGCTCCAAATTGTACACGTGCCACCTCCAAATAAATCTCTCATTAAGACAAATTTAAAGACACTAAAGAAGGTAATCATTGAAGCTTGAAAAACTCCATATGCACCACCTCTATATGGTGAATTGGTTCACACGTGCCACGTGCAGTACACATGCCAAGTCTTTTTTTTTTTCCCTTGATTCTTCAATAACTCTTCAATTCATTTTTTATTCAAGCCCAAATAAGCCTAAAAAGATAAAGAAGAAAATAAATAAAGGAAAAAAAAGAAAAATTGCCCAACTAGGCCTATACAAAACTCAACTAAACCTAGCAAGAATGAGAAAAGGAAAAGGGAAAAGAAAGGAAAAATGTTATTGCGTACATGCTTATACCACCTACCATTTTACGCAACACCCACCTAATTATTTATTTTACAGGCTAGCTAAATAAAAAAGATAATTTTTCTCCATGATTACCTCGTATGATATGTATATAACTCTACTCTTCACTAAGCAATTCCATATGACCTAAGGTGTATAAATACCTTAGGTTATTAGTAACAACATATATGGCTTTGATACAATACCACACACAACAATTGCAATATACATTTGATGTTTTTTTTTATTATATATTATTTTTCTCATACTGTTTGATAACATAAACATCAGAGAACCTCTTATCTTGATATAAGATTTATTTTGTAAGAGTTCATGAGTTATGAGCCTAGACTGGGAAAAATTCTCCAGAACCTATTATATTAACTATGAAAAGCAATTTAGAGGTTTTTAAGAAATCTAATGTTAATCTCA
>NW_011509036.1:0-579 GCF_000495115.2 Populus euphratica | reverse complement strand
TTCTAAACCCCGAATGTCAATTTTAAGACCCTAAATGAATATTTTGTTATCTACATGTTTAGTTTTTTGTATGTCTATATTTTTATGTGTGGACTTGATTTATATATTTATCTAGGTTTAAATATTTTTAGTAACAATATTTTAAGAAAGTTGAATAAAAAATAAATTTTAATTTTTTAAATATATTTTATTAATATGAACTTATTCACGAGTGAAATATAATAATTCAACATGACCTAATTAAAGAAATTTTTACCATATATTATTAAAAAAATCAAATTGTACCAACAAAAATACACCATGATTCACATGTGTCTAGAAGTTGGTGGGACCAACTGACTCAATTACTCTCTTTATTAAAAAAAAAAATTCATTATCAATATCAATTAAAATATCAACATAAATGGATGGATGCCAGGAAAGATGAGGGAAGGGAAAAAAATAATAATAATGGGAGGGGTGGTTTACAAAACCTAAAAAAGTTCAAAAAGAAAATAACAGGAAATGGCACTGCCACCGTGGTTTTCATGGTCAAGGGAAATACAAGATTGGTCGTAGTTTTAAGGTCTCTCCCAACTA
>NW_011509035.1:0-579 GCF_000495115.2 Populus euphratica | reverse complement strand
GATGCTCTCTTTCTTGATATTCTTGTTTAGTCTCTCCCTGTTCCCTGTTTTTCGTGGAATTAATTTCAAACAAGATTAACAAATTGATCAGCTTTCTGGGATTTTGTTATGTTCATTAAGATTGATTATTTTCTTGTTTCTTTTGACCTTTGAGCCTATGTGAGCAGCAGCATGAATTGTCTGGCCTTGAACTTTTGTGGCATGTGAATTGCATCTGTGCTGCTGTCAAATGCTATATCTATTTCTGACTCCATCGTTGCGGTCTGGAGGGAACTATAGATGATCAAAAGTGGGAATATTGAAATGTTAGTGTCTTGATTTTATAGCAGGAATTGAATTTGACTGACATTATGGCAACTTTTGTATTGGAGATATCTCAGTTACCTACCTGTTTTCTTATATTTCTGCAATAATTATCCATCTAGTTTGCATTCATATGACTTATCTGTTGAGGATTTGAATGCGCTCAGCATGACTTATCTGCTGTTGAAAAGTTGCTTTCGATCATCATCATAATCGAATTAACTAAAAAGCTGCTCTGTGTCGTAATGGATTGGTTGAATTTCTTGTTTTTATCGA
>NW_011509034.1:0-579 GCF_000495115.2 Populus euphratica | reverse complement strand
TTAATATAATTAAAAAATAACAAGATTTTTTATTTATTTTTTTGCAACTTCTAAAATGTGTTTTACACCTAAAATAAAAAAGAAACACTTTTATAAAAATGAAGCCAATTTTTTCTTTAATCAAAAAATATTTTTCATTAATAAATTTTATTAATGGTAAACAAATACAAGAAAATAATTGAAAAATGATTTTTTAAAAATTATTTTTCATGAAACAAAAAAATCTATATTTGACAATATCTATCTAATATCCACTACTTACCAAAGTGAGTAAAAAAAAACTTACCCATCTAAATCAATTCAATTCAATATCCATAAATTTTGAATTAAGGTGATATTTAGGGTTGCAGTGTAGATTAGTTTTCACCAAAATTTAATTTTTAAGTTTTTAATTATTTTATAGTAGGTTGATGTTTAAAATCATTTTTAAAAACTAAATAAAAATAATATTTTAATATATTTTTAAATAAAAAAAATGCTCACCTCGTTTTAATTGCTACTATGCAACAAAAAAATACAGGTCTAATCATTCAAATAAAAACATATTTTATAATAACTCTCAGATTTGATATTTAAAAG
>NW_011509038.1:0-579 GCF_000495115.2 Populus euphratica | reverse complement strand
AATGAAATATAAAATAATGGCATATGTTTTCTACTGAAATTTGTGAATAAATATCATCATCATAATTATAAATGCAAAAAATATATATAAATTGTTCAATAATACAATTAACATGCCATCAAAGGATCTACAGAGAAATTTGACTGAAACCGTTCTTTCCTTAAAGATTAAGGAAAGTCAGACCTCATTCCTTATGATCATGATTTTTGGATGCTGATACATACATACATACATACATACATATATGTATGACTCTGTTTGCCGTTTTATTTGGACTCTGCCGACAGAAGAATTGGCGGTGAAGTTTTCGGTTTCTGTTTGTTATTTTCTCTAATCAAAGTGAAATAAGTACATATTTGGCAGCATATAGTTCCATTCTTTTTAAAAATATTTTTGAAATGTATTTTTATATTTTTAAAATTAATATATTAAAATCATAAATAAATATTTTAAAAATATTAATTTAATACTTTCTCAAACAAAATAATCTGAAAAACGATTTAAAACCTAGTTTTTTAATTAAAAAAAACATATGTTTATAGAAATATTAAAAAAAAATTAAGCATACTATAACAAATA
>NW_011509033.1:0-581 GCF_000495115.2 Populus euphratica | reverse complement strand
GTAAGCATGTGCACAGGTTGACAAGAATTCCTGAAAAATAAGACAAATTGGAATGGAGAGGTTTCCTTGAAATTCACATGTGAATAAATGCATTAGGTTTAATTGGTCTAAACATTAGACCAAAACAACTTCATTGAGCTTGACCCGTGTTTGGACCAGAACAACTTCATTGAAGACCTCATTAAGCTTTTCATGGGTCACTGGGTCTACAGTGGCTAGGGATTTAACTGAATTATGGTCCTACACTCCTCATGAAGATTAGTACAAAATAACAAGATCAATGTAGCAAACAGCAAGGAAATGGAAATGAGAGTGAAAGCTTTTATGTTAACTAAGGGAGTTGGTTTTAAACAAAGCTACATCACTTTGATTTAATCCATTTCTTAATCATCTTTCATGGCATTGGATTGATTGTTATTTCCTATGATTATTCTTGTTGTTATTCATTTTGAGAGCTCCACGTAAATTAAAAAAAAAAGAAAATAAAAAACATACCGGAAGAAAATCACAAAAATATATCAATAAAAAGAATATTTTAGAACACTTGAGAAATTACCAAAGACTAGTTGAAGCAGATCAAA
>NW_011509031.1:0-581 GCF_000495115.2 Populus euphratica | reverse complement strand
AAGTTGAAATATTTAAACCAAAAAGTTTTTTTATCCCACATTGAAAAAATATAATTTTTTTCTTGAGAACATAGAGTATATATATGAAAGGGTTTAAAATCCCACATTGAAAAAGATACTATTTTACCCTTTTAAGTTGAAGTATTCAAATCAAAAGGTTTTTTTATTTCACATTGAAAAAATATAATTTTTTTCTTTGGTTTCAAATTTCATATTTAAAAAAAAAAATTAGGTTTCGTTCGGGTTTGTGTGGGTCATGAGTCGACCTGCCAGGACGCTAGGGTTTGACTAGGCTGTTACCACAATCAGTCTTTTATTAAATCCAGACCGGTCCCGTTACTGAATCGACTGGTTTCAGATCAATTCACTGAGCCGGGTTGGATTTAATAATAGTGATCAAAAGTGACTAAATGCACTTTTTTTAATAAAAAAAAAAAAATAGGCCAACCAAAAAAGGCAACTGTAAAATAGTTTTAAGAAACAGATAAACAACGGCAACACGGTCTCATTTTTATTCGTAAATACTGCAACTTGGAGCATCGTTTGCATATCAGGATGAGCTGTGTCTGGCTCCACGTGGG
>NW_011509032.1:0-581 GCF_000495115.2 Populus euphratica | reverse complement strand
TTAATTATATGATCTTTCACAAATAATATTATAAGCTTTTATAAGAATTTAAACTTTATTTTCTTTCAATTAATACATGCCTAGTATGAAAACAAAATTTATGAATATTTAATTAATAAAAAACTCATGTTTTTTAAGATTTTTATATCCGTTTATAGATTTATCAATAATTTTTTCTTTAACCATATATAAAATACTGTAAATTTGTTTAAATATCTTATTTTAAATTTCTTTTAAGATCACAATGAATTTAAAAAATAATTATTGCAATTTACAAAACATTATAATATTATATTGATCAATGGTTTTGTGAGTATCTATTTTTTTTATATTATTAAATAAGATATGATTTTAAAAAACATAAAGTTAGGTAAGGAGTTTTCATGTTTGACTCACTAAATTAAGTTTAATGACAACGCTAAAAAACTTTAATTGTCTGAATATTTTTTTATATTTTAAATAATTTTGATCTAATTTGTAGCATGACACGAGAACTTTATTGCACAATCACTTTTTTATTGCATTTATGGAGAGATTTATTTTTTTCTCATATTCTTCATAATCACGAGACATGATCATGG
>NW_011509028.1:0-581 GCF_000495115.2 Populus euphratica | reverse complement strand
TCTCTGCAGTCATGAAATCAAAATCATAAACAGCATAGCGACACTCATCAGCAGGGAGGCTTGCAGTAAAATCTTCATAGCTTTGAGCTGGCTCACCCAGCTTCTCTACAATAACCTGCTTTAGCTTTTCTTCAATCTTAAAAACTATGGATCGGTAAGTTCTTTTAGCCTTCAGCTCCAAGAACTTCAGCTTGCAGTCATCATGCACAGCCATACCAGATGCTGCGTTGGCCTAGACACAGAGGGGGCGGGTGATATATGGTAAGATGGAGAAGCAATGTTTTAACAAGACATCTCTTATCACTTGTTTGATTCATTCTTTATTAGGATGCCCTTAGGGGAGGACCACATAAACAAATCTACGTATTTATTACTGTATAATGGATCACCTCTTGGACGACATAATATCCAAAGTCATGACATTAGTCCATCAAAGTTTCAAAACAATAGCATAGAAAGAAAGAAAGAAAGAAGTTGCAAGACTTGAAACAGTCGAGAAGATTGAAAGACAGAGGAACCACAATGACCAAGATTTTTTGGTTTTTTAAGCTTCCAAACTCATTGACATGACCTATATTTTA
>NW_011509030.1:0-581 GCF_000495115.2 Populus euphratica | reverse complement strand
GAAAATAATTCAATGATTTAAAGTAAAGTTATTAATAGTAATTTTGCAGCTATATAAATTACCAAAGATAATAGAACTTATTTTTCTTTAAAAAAATGGTGTAACTCACTCCAATCACCATTGATTATCTTTTTTAATGTTATTTAATTCCTAATATTGAAATTTTTCTATTGATATTAGTGGTGTCATTATTTAAGCTTCGGTTTGCATTCGAGTTAATTTTTTTTCTTTTTCTTTTTCTCTTTTCACAAATTACAAGGAGGAGAGAAAAGAGAAAATAGCAAAAAACAAATCATGAAGACATACCTAAGTTCTAATAATAACAGCAACAGTACCATCATAAAAGTCTTGATGAAAAGAATTCACTAACACAAAAGAAAGTCATCAACAGTTACTAGAATGGACAACATAATCTATCTAAAGGCAAGTGAGCTCTGCTATCTTTAAATATCTCATGTGATCTACTTTGTTCATTATTAGTGATTTTGGATGTCATTAAAATTCTCTTGTTGAGATCTTTATAATGATACTAGTGATATCATCATTAGAGTTTTGATATGTCTTCTAACCATTGAGGTGGT
>NW_011509029.1:0-581 GCF_000495115.2 Populus euphratica | reverse complement strand
ATATGATTAAAAAAATAAAAAATAAAAACTCAAATAAACCAGAGTTAACTCGACTAATATGCGACTCAGATATGAGATTGAAATAATCCTATAAAAAGATAAAGCAACAGAAATCACAAAGCTGAAGACCCAATAACTTAATATCGATGGATAAAAATGAAAAAAAAATCAATTTGAAAAAAATAAAACTTAAAAAACAAAATCAAATCAGGTTAATTTTCAAAACCTATAACCCGATCATGAGACCAATTTATTACCTCAACCCATAGGAAGGCAAACCCAAAAAAATAATGGAGCAAAGTTCATAATTATCCGAAAAAATTTAAAAAATAAATAACAATTAAAATAATAAAGATCAAATCTGATATAAAAATTAAATAAAATAAAAGAATGAGTGATGAAATTCAAAATAAAATAAATCAAGAAAATAATAATAATCAAATTTGGTATAAAAATAAATAAAATAAAACATAAATGGATAAAATTAAAAAATAAAATAAATCAAGATAAGGTTAAAAAAATAAAAATATAATATAATATATAAAAAAAATAAAGAAGGATGAAATTGAAAAATAATTCTA
>NW_011500812.1:65796-85851 GCF_000495115.2 Populus euphratica | reverse complement strand
TCCTTGATGTTGCAACAAGAGAAGTTATGGTAGGAGATGTTAATGTCAAAAGAGCACTCAGTATTAACTTATCCTGTCTAACCCAATAGGTTATGTTAAAATTGATAGTACTATTATTTTCATGGGTGGAGCACATAAACATGCCATTAACATAATCAAGCAAATCATAGCCAATAAGTAGTGCTTCTAATTGAGCACGCCATTATAGAAAGGTTGAAGGAGTCAACTTTTCATTAATTTGGACAGAGGTGTTGAGGGCTATAAGTGATTTGTCAGATAAAAAATGTTGGTTATTCAAACTGAAGTTTGGAGTTTATTCTAAGGGAGAGACCATACTTAATATTTTTATCTCGACTCGTTTGAGATTGAAAGCTCTGATACCATAAACAAGAAAGAGCACTTGAAAAGTATTATTATTCTCACCTAAGTTTTCTTATATTGCTTGATAAATTTATATATAATTATTTGATTTTGGAAGAACATGTTTCTAGCCTAAATTATAGTTGTTGTTTCTGAATAGCGCCTATAACCGTTGTTTCTATATTACACAATTGTTACAGTAAATAATAACCACAATTTCAACCTTGATGTACTCTGTATAATTCAAGGAAAAGTGTTATCTCTTGTTCGTGATTGCAGGCTTATGTTGCAGCTATGATTTTGCAAGATTAAAGGGTAGTGATGCACCTAATTGAAGACTTTCCTTTTTATATAATGTTTTTCTAATTATGCATTCATCTGAATAGGTCTTAGTTTTATAGGTATTTATTTTTTATTAAAAATTTTATCATATGGAAGATCAATAGCATGTTTTTGTCTCTTTCCAAAGGCATTTGATAAATCATAACAAATTTCTTTTTCTATTTTGTTTTGAAAATCTAAAATTCAATTTTGTAAAACAAGACTCTGTAACTAATTTTCAATTTCTTTTAATAAAAAAGTGTCCTTGTTTAAGATGTATTGATATGACGAGTATGAATAGAACATGCTTTTATCACATTTTAATTCCTAATATGTGGTTTTTGTAAGAAAGGAAAAACAAGTTTCAAACCATTGATTTTTTAAATAAGACATTCATGACCAACTTTGTCAAGAGTAATTATATTAATAAAAGAAGTGCCAAGAATAACAGAATGATTAATATCATTTGTAACAACAAAAATTTTTTTAAGAAAAAACTCATTATTAAAAATTAATGCTTGAGTTTTGTATTTAATAACTAATTTAGTATTATTTGTTGCAGAAAGTTTTCTAGAAGTCCTTTATAGAAATTATTTTGGAACTATTCCTTCTTTAATATAATTTAAATATGCACCTTTATCAAACAAGGCAATGATTTCTTTTTTGAAATCATTTGAAAATATCAATTTTATTTTTATGATATACTTTTTTAAAGTAATTTAATTTAAAACATGTAGAAAGTCTTTAGGTACATGCTTAATATTTGATAATGTATGATCTAATACATGACTATCTAAGGTTTGTTCTTCTAATTCTAGTTGAAATCATATTGACTTTCTAAGGTTTGTTCTTCTGATTCTAGTTCAGATCATTCTAACTTTCTAACTTTCTAAGAAGGTGTTGTAGAATAGCAAAGTCTTTTTATTGGGTTTGTTTGAGTTTTATACTTCAGTTTTAAGGGTTTTGATTCACACTATAGTTTTGGGATAGTAGCAACAGGTTTAGATTTTTTTTTCTTGATAAGGATTTTGGTAAGCCCATAGGTATTTGTGCTTGTTGATGGTAATGATGATTGTTTTTTAACAGGCTATGGTATTTTTAGTTTATCAAAAGTGCTCATAAGTTTTTCTAGATAAGTTTTTTTTTTTTTTTCAATAACTCCTTAAGAAATTCTTACTCTTCTTTGATAAACCAGGTTCTATGTCACAAAAGTTGAAGGTATTTAGATTGGTCATTTCTTTGTTTTGAGTATGGGTTAAATGTTCTAAGTCAAAACTGGATGTTCCTAACTGATCCATTTGCAAATGTTCTTCAGATATGTCAAAAGAGTTTTTCTTTAAATCAATGGTTTTAATCAAAAGGGTTTGGATATGATAAATGACTTGTTCTTCTAATTGGAGTTCATGAAGTTTGATATTTACTCAGCAAAACCTAAAGGTATGATCTTTCTAGCTATATTTGTAACATGTAATGTTTTTAGATCAAATTTGGGCTTGGGTTTTGACTGAGAAGGTTTTGTGGCTTTTTATTGGTCTTTTTATAGAAGGGCTTAATTTCGGTATAAAAACCTTTTTTGTTTTTATGGGTTGATTTTTTATGAGGTGGTTTGTTGAGTTTTTTATTGCACCTGGAACAATTTTCATTGCATGTTAGCTTTAGTAAGGATATGTCAAATTATTGATAAAGACTACCTGCTTTCTATCTAGATTTTCTCATCTGTAACTGAAGTTATTTTTGGAGTTTAAGGTCTTGACAGATCTGAAGATCTTCCTTTTAAAGTTAACAAGCTCACTATAGGTCAAATGTTTATATAAAATGGTTTTTATAGTGAAGAAGTCTTTGATTTTATTTTTTATTCTTTCTTCTGAAAGGGTTGGTAAACAAGCAAAGAATTTTTCCATATAGAATGATTGATTTGAGTCGACTTGAAACATGACACTAGTAGGGAAAATATTTTTAAATCATTAAAAATCACAGTTTTTGCATCTAAGGTTTGAAAGGAGTTTAATATTTTTGTTTTTATGATGAGAAAGATCTCCTACAAAATATAAGAAGATGGTTAAGATAAGGGTTGAAATTGCATCTTTTTAAGGATAAATATTTATTCTTTAGTCATTTGAATGGAATTTAAGATTTCAAGGTATTTTGTTGCATTGAGATGATAATCCCACCATCTTTTTAATTGGCCATAAAAATTAGCTATAGCTTTGTCGAGGTTCTAATTTAGGTTTTGTAGGCATTGACAATCATGATCATTTGATATAAGGTGTTTAGAATATTGTATTATTTCATCTATGTTCCATTCATAGAGAGAAAAGGCATTTAATTTGTTTTGGTTTATGATGGTTGGTTCATTTTGGATTGTTATATCTAGAGCAACTGATGTTTTAGGGTCTCTCTATATTAGTTTGCTGATTTTAGGATTTTTTTTTTGAAGGCTTCTTCATCTAAAGTTTGGATTTGGTTATTTTGAATAGTGTTGATATGGCTTGTGGAGATTGGAGGATGGTTACTGATTTGGGGTGTGTCACAAGCAATTAAAGTGGAAGATAAAGCTTGAAGGTGGTTGAGATGGTCTTTGATAGCTTTGATGAAGTATTTTTTGTTGTTTTGTAATTAGGTATGACTATTTTTTTATATGGTATCATTTGAAAATTAGGCTTTTAAGTTTTTGATCAACAAGCTTTGATGAATTTTCAATATGAGAGACTAAAGACTTTTAGATATGATTTTTGAGTCTGGTCAATTGCTTTTCTATGGTGTTGAGGTTGATATTTGTAAAGTTATTTTGCTTGATGATATGTTTAGTATTGATAATAATATTTTTATATGGAGATTATTAATTTGTACTGCTTAATTATTATGAGGGATTTTAAGGTTCCTTAGACTTAATAAAAGTGTCATTTACTAACTTTTAGATAAGGGTTTTGTTTCTAAATGTAATGGGACATACATATTTTGTAAATGGATATGCAATATGATTTTCAAACACATAATACATTTCAAACTAATCAAATAATAAAATTTATATTTTATATGATGCAATGAAATTATAAAAACATTTTTGTATTTTCTTTCTTTGTTGCATAAATTTTTTTAAAAACCTAGATTTCTCTTTAGAATTGTGGTTACCATAAAAATCATCAATAAAATATTTTTTTACAACAAAATTTATATAAAAAATATTCAGTTCATTTTAGATGTTCTTTGTTATAAAAGAGAATGTTGGGCTAGAATCTAAAACTTTGTTGAATATCTATGAAAAAACAATTTAATTTTACCATTACTATACTGAGTTATTTGTTTAAGTTTGATATTTAGTTACGGTGGTGGTTGTAAAGGTTTTGATTGGATGACATCTTTAAGAATTCAATCTTCTGGTAAGGATACATCTTTTTATAAAATAGATTTGGGTACAAACTATATTTGATCTAAAAATGTATGTTTAGAGGAATAATGTTTTAGCTTTCTAGGATTGGAATTTATGTTTACTAGCCAATGAAAAAAACATTGCTTTGTAATGGATTTTAAAAATCAAGGCTATGAAAATTAATTCTTTAAGCATATTGTAGTTATGGATTTTAACCTGTAGAATTATACTTTGTAGGATGTTTTTGTCTTTGAGTGATATAATAAGATTCAGATAATAATCAAAATAAATAAGACCACTACAAAAACTGAATTCTATGAAACTTAGTAATGAATCTTGAAAATTTTGGAATCCAATATCTTTAAAAATAGCAAGGATAAAGGGTTTGATCTCAACTTGTAAGAGACTACTATGACTATTTTTTTGGAAATGAGTTGATGGTTTTAAAAGGATTTGTAAATTGAATATCTCCTTCTTCAGTTTTTATTGTAAAATCAGTTTTGAAAAAAATTAAAAGAAGTTTGACAAATCTAGGTCTTTGAACTATTAAAAAATTTCAAACATGAATATTTTTTATAAAATCTTCTATAATAATTTCTTCACTATTTGTAACTCTTTTAATGTTAGAAAAATCAAAGATAAAAGAGGCTAAAAAGGAAATAATTCTACCAAAAAAAATAGAATCCATGATTTTGAAAAGATATTTTTAAAAAAATTATTGCTTTATGTTAAATGAGACTTACAACCATCAGATAGGATTGATCTATATTTCTTAGATTCTCTCTTATGTACCAGGGTTTTGTAAGTTTACTATAGCAATGCTCTCTGCACCTACATCGAGAAGCTCTTTCATATATTACTAAATAATTTTTTATGTATTGTTTTTGATGTTATGGTGTAAGAAATTTTTTTATAGTTTTTTTATCTAAAAATATATTAAAATAATTTTTTATTTAATTTTAATATCAGTATATTAAAATTATAAAAAAACATAAAAAACACTAATTTAATGTAATTCCAATTACAACCACACTTTTTTTTAAATTAAAAAAAAAAACTATAATACTCCCATCACTCGCAAAGTTCACCCAAGTTGGACTCCGAATCTGGTTAAGACTTTAGAGGCTGTGGAGTTTGATAATATGCCACATCCCACTAGAAATGCCAACCTATGCAAGGACAAAAACTAGAACTAAGAGAGAAGCATTTCAAAGCACGTTTTAAAACATTTTTAAGGGAAAGAAAAATGTGAAATCAAAGTAATCACCATATCCTTTAAGAAAATAGCTCCAAGTTTCCACGTCAAAGATTTGTCAATGCCAATCCAATACATGCCAGCTAAGTTGCTACCACAAGTTTTTATCAAATATGAGATTTGAACGGCCTCGTTCGTTCACCTGTATCGACCAATAATATTTTGCAGATGATAATTCATATGATTCCAATGTCGCCGCGTCACAGAAAAAAAATAAGTAATTTAATTACTACAGAGACAGCTGCATCTTACACATGATGGCTTGGAACTTTTGAAGATAAAGGCCGTGATGAAGCAATGGAGTACTTACACATGTTGGCTTTTTTTTATTTTGTTTTATGTTACTATTGTTCTGTCTGTAGCCGAACCTTATCTCCTGATCCAAGCCTGTCACGTTCTGATAACTCGCCTGCCCTCAGATCTCTTTCTATTTGTACGTACGTTGTTGCCATTGGGAATCTAGTCCCCAAGCTAAACTAACATGGGTGGGTTTGATGCTTACAAGCCTGCTATGGGAATGGTTGGTTTACAATTCATTTATGCAGGGGTGGCTCTATTTACTAGAGCTGCTCTTGTAGGAGGACTGAGTCCCATGGTCTTCGTAGTCTACAGGCAAGGCATAGCAACTTTGATCATGGCCCCTCTAGCGTATGTTTCGAGGAGGTAATTAATCACACAAACCCTAACACACCCATAATTTCTCTCATACTTTGCATATCAGCATTTCCTCAAAAGTTACATTTGTTAATCAGCAGAAGAAGTTCAAGTGGGTTCTCTTTGGGGTTAAGGAGTTTTGCTTGGATATTTGCTGCCTCCCTTTTGGGGTACGTGTCCTAAACTTTTTATCCCTCCTCTTTGTTGTCACGGTTTCATATATAAGAAGAATAAATGACAGATGCAACTTTGCCTTGCAGGGTAACTGCCAATCAAAACGCTTATTTTGAAGGCCTCTACTTATCCTCTTCGACTGCAGCAAGTGCCTTGACTAATCTCATGCCTGCAATCACTTTTGTAATGGCAGCCATTTCTGGGTAACTTATACTTGCTAGATAAAAAAACTAATACCATTATGGTGCCAGGCCCTTGCTGTAGTGCAACGCAGGGGCAATGCTCGTAATGTCCAATAGCAACCTACATTGATGGGCTCTTCCCTTTAAAATATTAAGCTAATACCATGTGGACCTAAGGCCAAGTATCAGATATTAAAATGATAAGAACAAATACTTTCACTTGATCTTAGCCAAAAAGCCGAGAAAGGTATACCAATGAACGTTGCTAGCTGCTTTTTATAATTCCCACATATGGACATTATTTCTCTTCTAGGCAGTGTGGGAATAAGCTCCAAGCTATAGCTCTGCTGATTTCCTCCTCTTATTGTATTGGAAATTTGGTACAGAAAATCTTGACCAATTTCTATCAGGCTAACACTCTTTTGAATCACACAATAACCTAATAGAAACTTGTACTTGTTTAAGGCCTGGTGATCTTTGCTATTAAGAAATTACTAGTTATCTTTTCTTTTTCTTTTTTCAGTGGATGTCTGTTTTCTAAATTCTACATGTTTCCCGAATCTCTAATTACAAATGAATCAGATTGGAGAAAGTTAATATACGAAGCCTGAGAACTATTTCTAAGATTCTTGGAACAGTAATCTGCGTAAGCGGAGCCATTGCCATGGCATTACTCAAAGGTCCTAAGCTGTTAAACACAGAATTGTTACCAACAAAATCCTTTTTTAGCCCTGGAAGCGACAATTGGCTATTGGGGTGTCTATTTCTGTTTGGAAGCAGTTGTTTCTGGTCACTATGGATGGTCTTGCAGGTAAACACCTTCCCTTTCCCTTTCCGTTACTTATAGATCAATGTATATTCTGACAACTAAATTTTTTCTTCAATTTTCCTACAGGTACCTATTTCAGCAAGTTGTCCTGACCACTTATATTCTTCTGCATGGATGTGTTTCCTCGCATCATTGCAATCATCAATGATTGCATTATTGGCGGAAAAGGATCTTACGTCCTGGAAGCTGATTACTCATCTTGAAATTGCTTCCTGTTTGTATGCGGTAAGCTGTTTTCTGTTTTTCTATGATTGTTTCCAGATTGTTTTTGCTTCTAATCTTGGAAATGGACCTTTTTTTTCTTGCTAAAAGGGAATTGGACTGGCTGTGTCTTTCTTTGTCCAAGCCTGGGTAATTTCTCAGAGAGGTCCCCTCTTCTCTGCAATGTTCAATCCTCTATGCACAGTTATTGTTGGCATTTTTTCTGCTGTAGTTTTACACGAGGAGACATATGCTGGAAGGTAATATCTTTTCCACCAAACAATTTTATCATGTTCAACTTTTGTGACATAGAACCTGGTTTATCAAAGAAGAGTAAGAATTTCTTTTTTTCTTTTTACTCTTCAGTTTGATTGGTGCTTTAGCTGTGATAATTGGTTTGTACGCTGTGCTATGGGGTAAAGCCAAAGACCTTGAAGAGATTAAAAATGAGATGCATCCGCAGCTGCAAAATGATCAGTCACCTGTGCAACTCTTAATAGATGAGTCTCCAGAGAAGAAGAATTGCAAAGCTGATTTGGAAGCACCGCTTCTTTCTTCACAAATCAAAGGATGTTAATGAAAGAAATATGATTTCTTAATTTCTAAAGGAAATTGACAGTTCTGTGTAACTGCAGATGTTAGAGAAGAGTGCAAGAGCATTAGTTGCCTTCAAGGGGACGCATAAAGCCTGTTAAAATAAAATTCGATGGCAATTTTTATGTTCTTAAGGGTCACCAGAATTTAGACAAAATGCTACAAGAAAGGTGTAATAGAAAATTTACCAGCATAACTGAAATGTATTTTGGCATGAATTTATAGCTGAATATATCCCTAACATTTTTCACTTCAGAAAAAACAAACGCCCCCTAACTAGATGAATTTTGAACCTCCAACTTTCCAAATTTCACTTCAACTTCAGTATGAAAAGACAAAATTAATGAGCGAAAAGTATTTCGAACACAACCCTAAACTTACAATTTTATTCTATAAAAAATAAAAATAAAAAAGTCTGCCTCTTAAAGAGTTTTATAATTTATAAAAATAGGCTGGAAAACCGACCCTTACTATGTAATAAAACCAAAATTCTAAAACATAAAAGAAAATAATAGAAAATCTGAAATAAAACATGAAATCTAGAAAAATAAAGGAAAATTGACTTTAATAGTAACTTCTAAGCACAATTTGAGGAAATCTACACCGTAAATAGACTAGCAAAATGATCCTTTAAAAAACTAGTTGGATGTAATATCGGATTAAAAATTATAATTTCTTTTAATTACTATATTATTTTGATATAACCAAACTTTTTATTGATTTTAGTCTAATCACACCTCTTCTTGGATGGAACCCTATCCTAATAATTAATAAAAACATATATTAGTTGATCCATACTTTTTATTGATTTTAGTCTAATCACACCTCTTCTTGGATGGAACCCTATCCTAATAATTAATAAAAACATATATTAGTTGATCCATGTAGTTTATTTGTGGCAAATTCATTTCTAGTGATAACATATCCATATCCTATGGCATATAACCTTTAGTATCAGCAAGTCCGCCTGCATCAAATGTGTTCCAAAATAGATTCACAAACTAATATTTTATTAACAAGATTGAAAGTGATAAAGTTTTATGATCTAAAATATTAACTCTCCTGAGAATATTCATAGAGATTATGACTGGTTGGAAAAAGTTCAGAATTTAAAAAGTGTTTTTTTCTTATATATTTTTCATCATTTTTACTTGCATAATGCGGCCAAAGTGAGTTATTGAGTTTTGACTCATATAACATAGGAAAAATGTGGACTTTGAACTTGCCAAGATTAAGTTCAATTCTTTTTAACAAAAAGATCAATAAATAAATTACAGTAAATATTGAAAACACAACCACATATTAATTTTGAACTCCCATTCTTTTATTATTGGTCTTGTACTACCTTAAACTTGAGGGGATGGAAAGATTACAGATATAGAATGGATAAAAAAACACTTAAAAAGTTATTTCAATAGCAAAATGAGATAACTAATCCATTTAATGATCAACGAAAGGTTTTGATTAACCAAGCTAATGAGTTCATTTCTACTAGAAAAATTGAAATATAGGTTATCTGTAACACTAAATCCACCATACTTGCCTTTGAAAGAGATTGATGCAAAAAAGGAAAGGGACTAATCGGAAGCTTGGTAACAAAGGAAGATAGAAAGCATGAAAGGCATCATTGCTAGACTCATCAGCCTACTCATGCAAGCTCCAAGGTCAAGTTCTAGAGAGAAACACGTTGCGATGTCGTGGTCGCACAAATTAATTACCCTAGCTTAAAACACAACACACAAGATAATATAGAGCAAACAAGAGGTCAATCCCACAAGGAAGATTTAGTTTAGATTTTTATGCTATACGTTATGCAATTGGGGGGTTTTGATTTGTGATGATCTAAACTATAAAATAAATTAAACTAGCAAACAAAATCAATATCAAAATTTATCAAGAAAACAAACCTTGGTCGTAAGCACACACCCACCAACAGAAATTAAAACCGATCTTTGGAACTAAAATTGCAGTTTATGTTCTGAAATTTTATCTTTTCTTAACATTGATTAATTAACGGATCTGTTGTATAACTAATCCTAACCAACAAACAATCAATATGTTCGCACTAATAATTCAATTTAATGGCAGCTTTAAGAACTAGATTATTTCATCAAGATTAACATACAAGCTATCCGCAGCTTGTGTCACTTTGTTCAAATGTTCTCTCTAAGTTCAATAACATAGTTCCGCCACAATTACCAAGCTTAGTTACTTTACAAGTTCATATATCACAACTCCGGTTTTGATATTAAACTTAGCAATAGATTGTTCACAATAATAACTTAGAGTCCGCTCTAGCAATCATCAACAACAATCATAGGAAATATGCATAGGAAAATAATCATACTCATTCATAACATAAACTGAAAATAAAAGGAAGAATAAATCTCACGATTCTTGAAATCTGAAGGTTTGTTATGTCCTTACAACCAAGAATAGAGCTTAGCCTTGCATAATTATTGAACAACTACTCCTAAAGAATGAAGAATGCATACTTTTTAGTTTTTTAGAGGAGGGGGGAATTTTTATCCTCTTGGATGGCTACCCCCCCTTCTCTTTTCTCATTCTTTTTATATCCTAGGAAATCCTAGTCTCTATTTTATAAAATAGTCCTCCCTTATGTTAGCAGTTTACATTTAAGTATTTCATTAACTATTTTCCCTAAAAAAGAGAAATAGCTTTGCATGAAATCTTCAAGCTCTGACTTAGAGGAGCTAAATTGCTGATATAAAAACTTGGATGTCGGTTTAGAAGCTTCGAAATGTAATTTGGACTCATTTTTTCACGAAACCTGTTTGCTGGCAGAATTCAGTTGTCATCTTTAAAAAATAATATTTCCCATATATGACATCTTTTTTGGATGAAATTTGGATATTTTATAGAAATTGGAGTCAGGAATCCAAAGAAATTGAGTTTGCATCAATTTGACTTCTCTAGCTCCAGATATTCAAGTTTGAATGGTCGAAGGTCAACATTGACAGATTGCGAGATTTGAATTTGAAAGTTGCGATTTCCATGTCTTCTTCATTTTATTTTTTTGACTTAGATGTACCATGCTCTTCTTCATTTTATTTTCTTGACTTAGATGTACAGAAAGGTATGGATGTTAGGTTTTTAATGCCACTAGAATCACTTTATTTTGACCTCTAGAGCTCATGCTCTGCACAAAACATCAATTGAAGGTCAAATCTGCCAATTATCTCCAATTTACTCCTTTTTGCATCTTTCATCCAAAAATGTACTCTGCACAAAACATCGACTGAACGTCAAATCTGCCAATTATCTCCAATTTACTCCTTTTTGCATTTTTCATCCAAAAGTGCCTTCAAAACATAAAACAAAGAATATCAAGGTATTTTACATATAAAACATGGACAAAACATTAGGTAAAAGTG
The DNA here is from genome assembly GCF_000495115.2 of Populus euphratica. Taxonomy (NCBI): domain Eukaryota; kingdom Viridiplantae; phylum Streptophyta; class Magnoliopsida; order Malpighiales; family Salicaceae; genus Populus; species Populus euphratica. The sequence goes on along the minus strand of NW_011500812.1, from coordinate 74,516 downwards.
GGTGAAACTATCGAATAATATGGTTACATCAAATTCCCCCACACTTAACTCTTGCTCGTCCTCGAGAAAGGATAATAAAATTAAATTGAAAATAACTATGATCAATCTCTTAATCTCCCATCAATGTCCAAGAGTACAAGCATTATAAATAAGAATATAATAAAAAAGGATAAAATAAATAAATTTTCATGAATTTGTTTACATGCAAACTTCAAGACTCAATCAATCGTCGGGATTTAAATGAAATCTATGTCATGCCAAAGTGATAGGTCCTCTCATTGATATACACTCCAACACTCATGTGTTTAGGGTTTATGTGTTTAAATCTCTCAAATTCAATCATAGAGTATGTTCTACCATAAGCTTACTTTTCAATCTCATCTCCATTACTAACATATTACAAACAATGCATGAATCAAAAGGTCTTATTTTCTGGTTGTAACGGGGATAAGGTTAAGGTGAGGTAAAAGAGAGTAACAGAAAAGGTTCAAATCAAAGATAATAGAGCATTCTAGCTAAGGTTAAGGTGAGGTAAAAGAGAGTAAAAGAAAAGGTTCAAATCAAAGAAAGTAGAGCATTCTGAAAAATAATATTTCAAATAAGATATTCCATCAAAGCACATAAATTTTTCATCTTTAATCACCAATGCTTAACTTCTTTTGATTTCAAGCTTTTCAACATAAAATCTTAAGAACATAAAGGAACATTTTTTTTTCTTCTTTTCTTTTTTTCTTCTTGTTTTTTTTTATAATTTTGCCCATCTTTTCATCAAGCATCACTTGTTCTTTCTTTTCACATAATTTCCAACCATAATTCCATGAAATATCACAAGTATATGCTCTATTAATCCTTGGCCAAGGAAAAAGAAAAACATATATAAAGTTAAGGCTTATACATGGATAAAGCAACGAAAAGATAAATAAGCTCAAAAGGGGCTCACTAAGGATAATATGCTTTAGGTTGGCTTTTTGGTTCAAGTAATTAAAATTCCTAATCCCTTGATCATCTTCATGTATAGTTGTAATGGAATATAATCTCAATAAGATATGAAGCAAGTTCTAGAGATACATATTATTGAAAGAATACACACTCAAAGAATATAATGTTGAAGGCTCAAAAGCTTGCATTGGTATAACACTATAAAGTCAACATGACATATTCTCAAAGTCAATCCCTAAACCAATTAAACCTTAAAATTTGCACGCATACTCCTTCATTTGATTTATATCTTCATCTATCTCAATTAATTCTCATACATAATACTTATATTCTCAAAAACCAATGGGAGTTAAAAAGATCAAACACAAATTATTTATTTATTTATTTATTTTAAAGAACAACAAAGAAAACTAAAATAAGAAAACCAAAATTCTCCCAATACCCCTACACTTAAAACACAACATTGTCCTTATTGTTGAAATAAAAGCAAAGGAACATAAGAGAATGACAGAAAATAAATTAAAATACAAAAAAGTAAAAGATAAGGAAAAAGAAAGCAAAACTGATTTAAATAAAAAAAAATGAAAAATAAAAGATAAGGAAAAAGAAAGCAAATCTGATTTTTTTTTCTTTTTGTGCTGAGTTTCCTCCCAGTAAGCGCTTTTGTTTTATGTCATTGGCTTGACATGTGGCATGCTCATTCTTCATATATTGGTTCAGTTAACTCTACAGAAGCGGTGAGTTCTATTGTCTAACCTTCATGGAAAGGTTTCAAATGATGCCCATTGACCTTGAATACTTTGTTGGTTTCTAAACTTGTATTTTCAACTGCACCATAAAGAAAAACATTAGAAACAACAAAGGGTCCAATCCAACAAGAACACAACTTTCCAGGAAAAATTTTCAAACGCAAATTATAAAGAAAGACTTTGTCTCCAACATTAAACTCTTTTCTTATAATCATTCGGTCATGAAGACCCTTAGTCTTTTCTTTGTAAATCCTTGAATTCTCATAAGCATCATTTTGTATTTTTCTCAATGTAATTCCAATCTTTTTAGGCACCAAAAGAATAGGCGCCACCCATTCACTGTCCGTGATGGGGTAAATGACTCGTGCATCATGGAGGACAATTTGCAAAGCTTGCAAAGTCAATGCTGATTCATGAACGTTTTGGGGAACACATATATGCCTCTCCATCTTTTCTATCTTGATAAAATCATAGCCATAGCTCAAAGCTACGCTTAATCCATCCTCGCTATCAAAATCACAAACTTGTTGCACATACTTATCAACTTGGTCATAACATATGATAGAATAAATATTACTATAAGGATATGTCATTGTATTTGGTCATAGCATGTGATAGAATAAACATTGCTATAAGGATATTTCATTGCATCATGAAAATTTAATTTAATTTTTTCATCTCCTACCTCCATAGACAAGGTATCCTTACCACAATCAATCTTTGTATTGACAGTTTTCAAGAATGGTCTCCCAAACAATATAGGAGTGTTGTTTGATGAATCACAAGAATCATATTCCATATAATGGTCTCCCAAACAATATAGGAGTGCTGGTTGATGAATCACAAGAATCATGTTCCATATCAAGAATATAAAAATCACATGGAATAACCAAACTATCAATCTTGATTAGGACATCCTTTATCACACCAAATGGATAAACAAAACTATGATCTGCAAGATGTATTACAATACTAGTTTTATTTAAAGGCTCAAGACTAAGAGAATCATAAACATGTTTGGGCATAACACTAATGGATGCACCTAAATCGCACAAGGCCCTTTTGAAACTAGCATTACCAATAACACATGGGATAGTAAACGCACCTAGGTCTTTTTGCTTCAAAGGCATATTTTTTTGAACAACAACAGATACAACTTCACCCATACTTACCATTTCATGACCTTTCAATTTGAAAGCTCTCTTGGTAGTACACAACTCCTTTAAAAATTTGGCATACTTGGGAATTTGCTTGATAGCATCAAGCAAAGGAATGTTGAGTTCTACTTTCTTGAAAACCTCTAAAATATCTTTTTCTTTATCCTCTTTCTTTGACCTAGAAGAACTCACAGAAAAGGATGGAATTGCTTTAAAACTGGAATTCATTGAGTGAAGAGTTACCTTTAGAGTGTTGGTCGATGTTTTAGTTTGTAGAGGAGAAGGATGTTCCTTCTTTGTACTCAATTCAGTTTCTATCTCTTCTTTTTCCTCCATCTCAATTTCTTTCGACCTTTTCTCTTCAAGTTCTTTCCCACTTCATAGCATGATCGCACTAACATTCTCTTTTGGATTCAATGCTTGGGAGGGCAATTTTCCATTCATTTATGCCTCCAATTTCCCTACACTTGAAGCTACTTGCCCCATTTGCTTCTCCAAGTTGTGAATACTTGACCTTGTTTCCTATTGAAAAGACATGTCATTTTGTTGCAAGGTAACAATATTATAAGCCAAAGTTTTCATCATCTCACAAAGATCATCATTGGATGACGACCCCATAACATTAGAGTTTATGAATGGAGTGGGTGGGTTGTCTTGCTTAATATTTTTGTTAGAGCTGAAATCCATGAGGATGGAACTATCGGCCTTGATTACCTTGTTGGGATGGGTTGTCATAGCGTAAGTTGGGATGATTTCTCCATCTGGGATTGTACGTATTGGACAATGGGTCATATTTATGCTGGGGCTGTCCGTTGAATGCTCCATCAATTGCATGAGCTTGTTCAATGTAATCTTCTTGCATTGTTGGGCATATATCCAAAGCATGTCCTTGTAAGGAGCATATGTTACAAACTTTCACCTGCTGCACATTTCCACAAGCCAAAGAACGTACAAGAGAAGTAAGATCATTAACTTTATTTTCAAGGTTAGAAATACTTACCTCATTTCCTCGTTTATTGGAGAAGTCTCCATGAGTGCCAAACTATTTTGATTTGGCTGCCATGTTTGAGATCAATTGGCGTGTAGCCTCGGGTGTCTTATCCACCAATGCACCTCCACTTGCAGCATCAATAATCCTATGATCAGTAGGCATCAATCCTTCATAGAAATATTAAATAAGCAACTGATCGGGATTTAATGATGAGGGCATTGAATGCATGGTTGCTCAAATCTTTCCCAATACTCGGAGAGTGTCTCTCCATGGGATTGACGAATCCCACATATTTCTTTTCTTATGTTGGCAACTCGAGATGTTGTGAAATACTTCTAAAGGAAAATCTTCTTCATGGCATTCCAAGTTCCAATAGATCATGGGAGAATAGAGAAAAGCCATGCCTTTGCTGCCCCTTTTAAAGAGAAAGGGAAAGCTTTCAACTTAACTTGTTCTTCATCAACTCTATTCGGTTTCATGCCAACACAAACCATATGGAACTCCTTAAGATGAGTATGAGGATCTTCTCCTGCAAGACCATTAAATGTTGGTAACAAATGTATAAAACCAGATTTGAGCTCAAAGTTTACATTATTGTCAATGTTTATGCATAGTGGCTAATTTTCCACGTTAGGAGCAGCAAGCTCCTTGAGTGTTTGTTGTCATGTAATAGCCATGGTGTTGAGGCGAGCTTCCTTTCGTAACCTGCATAAAGTTTTGTTTATTTCGAGATCCAACTGCACTTGACTTTGATTAGTAGAACGTGTTACTGGCATAAATCATCAAGAAAACTCAAAAGAAACCAATCACACAAGAAACCGAAAATAATGCAAATTGTACAAAAATCCTACGCTAGAAAACTAAAACTGCCTAAAACCCTTAGAAACTAGTAGAATTTGGCCTCAATAAGGTGGGGCCTAGTAATATAATACTAGTCTTATTCAAAACGTCATTTTCCTTTCGGAAAAGAAAAGCTGAAACCAAATTCCACAAAGAATTCTATTTTGAACAGTACCGCTACCACAAATAAATAGTACCGCCGCAAGCAAAAATTTTGTTTCTCTTTTTTTTTCTTTAGAAATATAAATAAAAAATTAATTGATTATCTTCTTCGGCCATATTTTCTGAAAATGATGAGGATACCCTACAAAGTCTACCACTTGATGTACGTGACCACACTCTCATGCACGTGTAGGAATAAAATAAAAAAGAAGAAGAAAGCAAAAGAAGGAGGAAGAAAATAAAATAAAAAGAAATAAAAGAAAAGAAACAAAGTTATATACAAGAAAAGTGAAAAGAGAAAATAAAATAAATACTATAATTTATACAAGAACTTACCTCCCCGGCAACGGCGCCAAAAACTTGACACGACTAAAAGATTGTTGTCTTCTCCCAAGTGCAGGAGTGTCGAAGTAATAAATAACCCGGCAAGACCGGGGTCGAACCACAGGGAGGTTAATTGTACAAATTATAAACAACAATTATAAAACAACAATAACAACAACAGTAATGATAATAATAATAATAATAATAAAGAAGTAGAAGAAGAAGAAGAAGATGAGAACTTTGAGATGGAATATTAATGTAACGATTAAACAATGATAATAACAAATGTCAAGGTTAGAGGTTCCACTAATGGTATATCAAACAAGTATAGTATAAACTCTTTTTATTCAATTGGAAACCACACACAAAGGAGGTTCCAATCTGATTATAGATTGTTAACATGACTACATTAGTCATCTTATTCAATTAATGCTAATACTTGTAAATCTCGTCAAGCATTCATGATTATAACTTATGTTAACAACAAATCAAGTTCCTTTCATAGCTCAGGTGTCGGTTATACCATACAGTATGGGCTATGAAAGTGCCAAGCATTTTATGTACCAAGTGTTATACAACATAAATCAAGATTAGTCATTTAACAAGCAAAGTATAAAAGAGTGAACAAGATAACAAATACAAAACATGTTAGTATCAAACATTAAAGTCCATATTAAGTTTACCCTATACTTATTCTTACACCATTAGTATAACCTTTTCACCTTGACATAATAAACTTAGCTATACATAATAAAAGAAAGAAAAATCAATAAACAAAATAAAAACATAAATAAGATAAATGTTAACTAAGTAAAGGAAAGGAAATAAAAGGCATAAACTTGATACTAATGAAAGCAAAGCATAAACATTACAAAAGATACAAAGAGAGAAAGGAAGAACATGATCTTGATCTGGAAACCAAGATGCCTAAATGCATGGCAAATGCCTCCTTTTATAGGCCAAAATTGGGAACTATTGATTTGATGACTAATTGATGAGTGGGTGACCAACTCTTGACTTGGTGACAATCCTTATCTTCTCTTGTCTGCCCAAAACATCATTGATAACGTCAAAATTGGAGCCACTTGACAACATGAAAGTTTTAGGAAATTGTCTCAGATTTCTTGTGTAAACAATTCAGCTTATTTCTACTTCTAGAACTCCAGATATGGCCAAAATACTGAACAGTGCTCGGGCTGGAGGACAGATTCGGGCTTCTTTGTTGTTGCAACAATTTGGACTTGAAAATTGCCTTTTTAGATCTTGGGCTCCATATGAAAGTTGTAGGCCTATATCTTACCTTTCCATCCATATAAAGTATACCTAAATCTGAGATCTATAGCTCCAGATATAACTCAATTACCGAAGAGTGTTCTGATTTGGATTGCACCGACATGTCTTTTCTAAGTTTGGCCATCTCTTTGTCCTTTTAATTTCAGTTCTTAAATTCATCAATAAATCCTTTCATTTATGTGATAGGCCTGCATTTAAAATGAACATTTACCATAAATTAAAGGTATCTTATATTATTAGATATGTTATTATAAAACATGCTTTAGTTAAGGAGTTATTGATACTTCGAGTGCAAAATGATGAAATAAAACCATGATAAAAATGCTCTTTTAAGTAATAATCACAAGCAAAGGGTCGATCCCACGAGGAAGATTTTGTTCAGATTTCTTATGATATACGTTATGCAATTTAGGGGGGGTTTCATTTGTGATGATCTAAAATATAGAAGAAATTAAAATAACAAACAAAATAAATTAAAATCGAAATTTATCAAGAAAACAAACCTTGGTCACAAGCACACATCCACCAACAGAAATTAGAACCGATCTTTAAAACAAAACTACGATTTATATTCTGAATTTTTATCTTTTCTTAATGTTGGTTAATTAACGAATCCACCGTATAACTAACCCTAACAATCACAATGTCCGCATTAATGATTTAGTTCAATGGCAGCCCTAAGAACTAGATATTTGAGTGTTCTCTCTAAGTTTAATAATGTAGTTCCACCATAATTATCAAGCTTAGTTGCTTCACAAGTTCATACATCACAACTTCGGTTTTGATATCAAACTTAGCAATAAATTGTTCATAATAATAACTTAGAGTTCCGGTTTAGCAATTATCAACAACAATCATAGAAAATATGCATAAGAAAACAATCATACTCATTCATAATATAAACTCAAAATAAAAGGAAGAATAAATCTCACGATTCTTGAAATCCAAAGGTTTGTGGTGTCCTTGCAACCAAGAAAAGAGCTTAGCCTTGCATAACTATTGAACAACTACTCTTAAAGAATTAAGAGAGCATGATTTTTGGGTTTGTAGAGGAGAGAATTTGTGTTTCTTAACTTCTGGCTGCTGCCCCCTTCTCTCCCCTCTCTCTTTCCTTTTATGCTAAGAAACCATAGTTCCTAAATTACAAAGTAGTCCTCCTTTAAGTTGACAGTTTACATTTAAGTACTTGCATGAAATAGCCTTGCATGAAATTTTCAAGCTCTGACTTAAAGGAGCTAAATTGCTGATATAAAAACTTGGATGACAGTTTAGAAGCTTCGAAATGTAATTTGCACTTATTTCTTCACGAAACCTAATTGCTGGTAGAATTCAGTTGTCATTTTTGAAAACCCATATCTCACTCATCTAACATCATTTTTGGCTGAAATTTGAAGCGTTTACAGAAATTTGAGTCAAGAATCCAAAAAAATTAAATTTGTATCAATTAAACTTCTATAGCTCCATATATTGAATTTTGAATGGACAAAGGTCAATAGTGGCAGAATGCGAGATTTGACTTTGAAGGATGTGATTTCTATTATCTTTCTCTTTTTATTTTTCTTGCATTACATTTCTAGAAAGGTATGAATGTTAGCTTTTTAGTGCCACTAGAATCACTTTATTTCAATCTCTAAAGCTCACCCTCTGCACAAAACATCGATTGAACGTCAAATTTGCCAATTATCTCCAATTTACTCCTTTTTGCATTTTTCATCCAAAAGTGCCTTCAAAACAAAAACAAAGAATATCAAGGCATTTTACATATAAAACATGGACAAAACATTAGGTAAATGTGGGTGAAACTATCGAATAATATGGTTACATCAGCAAGTAATTAGAGACCACAAATTAAAGAGTTGCCACCACGATTAATTGAGTCTATACTTTCATGGATCATACCTGGTTTGAAGTCATTACCATTCAATCTTAAATACTCATTTTTGGAAGAAAATAAAACTTTTTCGATAGTAATTTCCTCTAAATTTAATGTACATTAAAAAGGTAAGTTATTACAAACTCTGAAAATGCGCAAAAATGCATTAGGATGGACCATAGTTGACATAAAAGGAATTAATCCTTTGATTTGCACACGCAAGATTTATTTAGAGGAAAATGCTAAACCCTTTAGAGAAATACAATGAAGGCTTAATCCTAATATGAAAGAAGTAGTGAGGAATGAAGTCATTAAGCTTCTAGATGATAGAATCATTTATCCTATTTTTTATAGTAAATGGGTATGTCCTACCCAAGTTGTACTCAAGAAGT
>NW_011500812.1:62974-64957 GCF_000495115.2 Populus euphratica | reverse complement strand
TTTTCTTGAAATTTTTATGGATGATTTTTCTATTTTTGGCAATTCATTTGACAATTGTTTGACTAACTTAGAAAATATTTTGAGCAGATGTGAAGAGAAGAATCTTGTGCTAAATTGGGAAAAATATCATTTTATGGTAACAAACGACATTGTACTTGGTCACATTGTTTCATTGAAAGGAATTTAGGTTGATAAATCTAAAATCGAGTTAATTATCAACTTGCCAACACTAAAATCTATTAAAGATGTTAGATCATTCTTAGGAATGCTGGTTTTATAGAAGGTTCATAAATGATTTTAGTGTTATATTTAAGCCATTGTGTAACCTTCTAACAAAGAAAAATATTTTTGAATGGACTGAACAATGTGAAAAAACCTTTGTTAAACTTAAAAACTTGCTTACTTATGCTCATACCATTCAACCTCTTGATTGGTCATTACCTTTTGAAATAATGTGTGACGCTAGTGATTATGGTATAACCGACACCTGAGCTGGCAAAAATCTTAAAGTAAGAAAATTGATATTTTTAGCAAACCCTGGCATTGAATTAAAAGAAAGTAAAGATTCAATAGGAAAATAATCATCGATTGTTGTGATGTCGGATGTTGAATATATTGTCAATTTTGACAAATGATCTGCGATAATATTTTTGGTGCCTTTTTCATCCTCGATTTCTTCCTATTTGAAAGTTTCAAAGATTTCAAAATCATGATTGACTTCCCTTTGTTTGGTTATGGCATGAGAAAATGAAAGTACTAGTGGGGAATCAATATTTACTTTGTAATGTTCAAGTTTAACCCCATCTTTACCCTTAGAGATTGACTCATCATTTTTCTCATAAGGTTCAAGAATTGGTTTTTCAATAACCTTACCACTGCGAAGAGTGATGACTAATTTGACTTGATCCATGTGTTGGCTTTTAGAAGTACTTACATTTGCATTGTATTGCCCCTTGAGATTTTGTTGCGGTTGAGATGGAAACTTACCTTTCTCTTGAAAACTAAGAGTAGATGTGAATTTTGCAAGAACATCTTTAAAATCTGTCATGCTTTGAGTAAATTGCGTATTGATTGTTTCTTACTTTTTAATGAATGCATACAATATTTACTAAAGATTTCTTCTAGGAGGTGGAGTATAAGGAGGTGCATATCTATGAGAATTTTGAAAATTATGGTGTGCTTAAAATGATGGCTGTGAAGTTTGTGCATTGTTGTTAGCACTCTTCTAATTAAAATTTGGGTGATTTCTCCAACTAGGGTTGTATGTTTGCGAGTATGGGTCATGATTGGGCATTTGGAAATTGTTTAAAGTATGGGCTTGTTCATAGAGACATTCCTTAAACGAAAGCAAAGTTGGACAGTCATTGGTTGAGTATTCATTGATTTCATAGATTTAACGCATAATGTCTTAAACATATTTTAATTGAACAATATTTTTTAATTCTAGTGCCTCAACTTTTCTAGCTAAAGATGCAAACTAACTTGGAAGTTATGATCTTCCCTAAGGTTGTACTTACCTCCACTAGATGTATGAGGTTGAGTTTTAACTAGTGTCTCATAAGCACCTATGGTGTTCCAATTTTGAGCATTTTTCAGCTAGTAAGTCTAGGTACTCTATTATTTCGTAAGGGTCTTTATCTTTAAAAGTTTCATTGCACATCAATTGAACCATTGGCCTATCTTTAGGTGTTAACCCTTCATAAAAAATGTGAAACCAATCTCCATATTTCAAAACCATAATGAGGACAAGTATTCAGCAAGTCTCAATACCTATCCCAACATTAGTAAAATATTTCTCCTAGTTTTTCAGTGAAAATGATGATTTGTCTTTTGAAAGAGTTTGTTCTGTGAGACGGAAAAAACTTCTTTAAAATTATTGTTGCATTCCCAAGCACGAACGGATCCTGGTCTTAAATTTTATAGCCATGTTTTAGCTTTATCTCTTAATGAAAAAGGAAAAAGCTTTAATCTGATGGTGTTCAT